>NW_025920146.1:182477-220886 GCF_902686445.1 Sciurus carolinensis
TGCCTGCCTCTTGCCTGTCCATTGCCTGCCTTTCTCCTACTCATCACCCACTGAGAGAGGTCCACCTGCTGATTATCTACCGGTAGCCTGCAGATTGCAGACTGCCAGTGAATTGCCAACTGCCTGCTGTTGTCTGGAATTCCATTGCCACAGTACCTGCAGGTTTGGTTACACATAGCTGATGCAATTTTGAAACAACAGCCAGCACCTATAGGACCCCTACCTGGAGAGATCAAGCCCCCCTCCAGGACCCCTGCCTGACCAAATGCACTGCAATTCCAGGAAACCAACTGACCATGCCCATGCCCCAACCTGCAGCTCCCCACTTGCCAACATATTTTTATGTCAGCATGGCCATCTTGGATTATCCTGCAAGAAGAAGCTCCCATTTTTAAGTGGGCCAAATTCCATCCAGAGACACCTGCTGGAGACTGGAAGCTTATCTTAGGTACTTATCTTGCTTCAGGTTACTGAAGACTGGGAGGTTTGAATAACATATGAATGTAATACAGAAGATATTTTTGTCTTCTTTTTCTCATTTTTGAAAAATTTAAGATATTATTTCTTTACTTTTCTTGCTCTATTTTCCTTTTGCTTACCTATTTTGTCAGAGTATCTTTCTCCCCTTTATCATGCTAACAACCAACTTCTTTTGATTACATTTTTACTCTTTCTAAAATCTAGAACTTCTATATACTCTTTTCTTATCCCATTAACAGTTCCATCTTACACTTCTCCCTATTTTCTTTGTCCTCAATTAGAAACTGCAGACTTATTGCAAATCTATCTGTTATACTGTAGTTAATATTGAAATCATCCTCTCTGTTTATTAGGACAATATTGTTAAAGTCTTCAAAGGGGCTATTTGGTTTAGGGCTGTACATTTTCTGTATTGGGTGCTGCTAATATTGATCTCCCACTTAAAGAAGAGGTTTTGGAAAGCTATAGGTTCACTATAAGCATATGGGGGGAACTGAAATAGGCAAGATCTACAGTGCTAGAGGTGAAGATACATGAACAACATGAAAAACAAGGGAAGAAAATGTTCCAAACAAACCTAAATTCTATATTCTGAGAACCCAGTGACAGTATGGTAGAAGAAATGTCAGAAAATGATTTTCAAATATACATAATTAAAATGATTTATGAAGCAAAGGATGAGATAAAACAGCAAATGCAGGCAATGAATGATCACTTGAATAAGCAGATGAAAGAGCAACTGCAGAAAGCAAAAGACCATTTCAATAGAGAAAGAGTCCCAAAAAATTAAAAATAAAATACGAAATGGAAAAGCTTGTAATGAAGGAAACAATAAACTAAATAAAAAACTCAATGGAAAGCATCACCAACAGACTAGATCACTTGGAAGACAAAACCTCTGAAAATGAAGACAAATTTTTTTTTAATTTTTTTATTGTAAACAAATGGGACACATGTTGTTTCTCTGTTTGTACATGGTGTAAAGGCATACCATTTGTGTAACCATAAATTTACATAGGGTAATGTTGTTTGATTCATTCTGTTATTTTTTCCCATCCCCCCTACCCCTTCCACCCCTCTTTTTCCTCTATAGAGTCCTTCCTTCCTCCATTCTTGTCCCCCTCCCTAACCCTCACTCTAACCCTAACACTAACCCCTCCCAACCCCCATTATGTGTCGTCATCCGCTTATTAGTGATATCATTCATCCTTTGGTTTTTAGAGATTGGCTTATCTCACTTAGCATGATATTATTCAATTTCATCCATTTGCCTGCAAATGCCATAATTTTATCATTCTTTATGGCTGAGTAATAGTCCATTGTATATATATACCACAGTTTCTTTATCCATACATCAATTGAAAAACATCTAGGTTGGTTCCACAATCTGGCTATTGTGAACTGAGCAGCTATGAACATTCTGCCTATCCAAGAACATGGAAGATCTTTCCATCTTCTAAGGTTTTCTTTAATTTCTTTCTTTAGTGTTCTGTAGTTCTCCTTGTAGAGGTCTTTCACCTCTTCTGTGAGATTGATTCCCAAGTATTTTATTTTTTCGATGCTATTGTGAATGGGGTAGTTTTCCTAACTTCTCTTTCTGAAGATTCATCACTTATATATAAAAATGCTTCAGATTTATGTGCATTAATCTTATATCCCGCTACTTTACTGAATTCACTTATGAGTTCTAAAAGTTTTCTGGTGGAATTTCCTGGTTCCTCTAAGTATATAATCATATCATCAGCAAATAGGGATAGTTTGAGTTCTTCTTTTCCTAATTTGTATCCCTTTAATTTCCTTTGTCTGTCTAATTGCTCTGGCTAGAGTTTCAGGACGATATTGAATAAAAGTGGTGAAAGAGGGCATCCCTGCCTTGTTCCAGTTTTTAGGGGGATGCTTTCAGTTTTTCATCATTTAGAATATTAGCCATGGGCTTAGCATAGATGACCTTTACAATGTTAAGGTTTGTTCCCACTCTCCCTATTTTTGTAGTGTTTTGAGCTTGAAGGGGTGCTGTATTTTATCAAATGCTTATTCTGCATCTATTGAAATAATCATGTGATTCTTGACTTTAAGTCTATTGATGTGGTGAATTACATTTACTGATTTCCTTATGTTGAACTAACCTTGAATCCCTGAGATGAAACCCACTTTATCATGGTGCACCATCTTCTTAATATGTTTTTGTATGCGATTTGCTAAAATTTTGTTCAGAATTTTTGCATCGATGTTCATTAAGGATTTTGGTCTGAAATTTTCTTTCCTCGATGTGTCTCTGTCTGGTTTAGGTATCAGGGTGACATTGGCTTCATAGAATGAGTTTTGGAGGGTTCCCTCCTCTTCTATTTTATGGAATACTTTGAGAAGTATTGGAATGAGCTCTTCTTTAAAGGTTTTGTAGAACTCGGCTGAGAACCCATCTGGTCCCGGACTTTTCTTTGTTGGTAGGCTTTTGATGACTTCTTCTATTTCATTACATGAAATTGGTCTATTTAAATTGTGTATGTCCTCCTCATTCAGTTTAGGCAATTCATATGTCTCTAGAAACCTGTTGATGTCTTCGAAATTTTCTATTTTGTTGGACTACAGATTTTCAAAATAGCTTCTAATTATATTTTGTACTTCACTCATTTCTGTTGTGATATTTTCTTGTTCATTCCGAGTTTTAGTGATTTTGGTTTTCTCTCTTCTTCTCTTTGTTAGTGTGGCTAAAGGTTTATCAATTTTGTTTATTTTTTCAAAGAACCAACTATTTATTTTGTCAATTTTTTGTATTGTTTCTTTTCTTTCAATTTTGTTGATTTCAGCTCTGAGTTTAACTATTTCCTGTCTTCTACTACTTTTTGGTGTTGGTCTGTTCTTTTTCTAGATCTTTGAGCTGTAGTGTTAGGTTGTTTATTTGTTGAATTTTGCTTCTTTTATTAAATGCACTCCATGAAATAAATTTTCCTCTAAGTACTGCTTTCATAGTGTCCCAGAGATTTTGATATGATGTTTCCTTGTTCTCATTTACCTCTAAGAATTTTTTATTTCCTTCCTGATATCTTCTGTTTTCCATTCATCATATGATAGCATATTGTTTAATCCCCAGGTGTTGGAGTAGTTTCTGTTTTTTACTCTTTCATTTATTTCTAACTTCAATCCATTATGATCTGATAGAATGCAAGGTAGTGTCTCTATCTTCTTGTATTTGCTGACACTAGCTTTGTGGCATAATATATGGTCTATTTTAGAGAAGGATCCATGTGCTGCTGAGAAGAAAGTGTATTCATTCTTGGTTGGATGGTATATTCTATAAATGTCTGTTAAGTCTAAATTATTGATTGTGTTATTGAGATCTATGGTTTCTTTGTTCAATTTTTGTTTGGAAGATCTGTCCAGTGGTGAGAGAGGCGTGTTAAAATCACCTAGTATTATTGTGTTATGGTCTATTTGGTTTCTAAAATTGAGAAGATTTGTTTAACATACATGGATGAGCCACTGTTTGGGGCATAGATGTTTATGATTGTTATATCTTGCTGATTTATGCTTCCCTTAAGCAGTATGAAATGACCTTCTTTATCCCTTCTAACATTGGCTTGAAGTCCACATTATCTGAAATGAGGATGGATACTCCAGCTTTTTTGCTGAGTCATGTGCATGGTATGTTTTTCCCCATCCTTTCACCTTTAGTCTATGGGTATCTCTTTCTATGAAGTGAGTCTCTTGCAGGCAACATATTGTTGGTTCTTTCTTTTTAATCCAATCTGCCAGTCTATGTCTTTTGATTGATGAATTCAGGCCATTACATTCAGGGTTATTATTGAGATATGATTTGTATTCCCGGTCATTAGGTTCATATTTAAAATTTTATTTATTTATTAATGTCTTTTTTGACACATCTTGATTCCTCCTTTATTTGACAGTTCCTTTAGGATAATTCCTTCTTTTGCTGATTTGCTTCTTTGTTTTTTATTTCTTCCTCATAAAATATTTTGCTGAGAATGTTTTGTAATGCTGGTTTTCTTTTTGTAAATTCTTTTAGCTTTTGTTTATCATGGAATGATTTTATTTCATCATCAAATTTGAAGGTAAGTTTTGCTGGGTATAAGATTCTTGGTTGGCATCCATTTTCTTTCAGAGTTTGAAAAATTTTCCAGGCCCTTCTAGCTTTTAGGGTCTGAATTGAAAAATCTGCTGATATCCATATTGGTGTCCCCCTGAATGTAATTTGGTTCTTTTCTCTCACAGCCTTTAAAATTCTGTCTTTATTTTGTATGTTAGGTATTTTCATTTTAATGTGCCTTGGTGTGGGTCTGTTGTAATTTTGTGTATTTGGAGTCCCATAAGTCTCTTGAACTTGATTTTCCATTTCATTCTTCAGGTTTGGGAAATTTTCTGACATTATTTCATTGAATAGATTGTTCATTCCTTTGTTTTGTTTCTCTAAGCCTTCCTCAATCCCAATAATTCTCAAATTTGGCCTTTTCATGATATCCCATAGTTCCTGCAGATTCTGTTCATGATTTCTTACCATCTTCTCTGTTTGTTCAACTTTGTTTTCGAGGTTAAATATTTTGTCTTCAATATCTGAGGTTCTGTCTTCCAGGTGTTCTATCCTATTGGTTATGCTTTCTATGGAGTTCTTAATCTGGTTTATTGTTTCCTTCATTTCAAGGATTTCTGTTTCTTTTTTTTCAATATCTCTAACTCTTTATTGAAATGATCTTTTGCTTCCTGTATTTGCTCTTTTAACTGTCAATTGGTGCGATCATTCAATGCCTGCATTTGCTCTATCATCTCATCATTCAATGCCTGCATTTGCTCTTTCATCTCATCGCTTCCTTCTCTGATCATTTTAATTATGTATATTCTGAACTTCCTTTCTGTCATTTCTTCTGCCATGCTGTCTTTGGATTTTATTGATGTAACATGTAGACTTGTTTGGGGCATTTTCTTCCCTTGTTTTCTCATATTGTTCAGGAATCAGTGGATCATTAAGATATTGCAGATTTCCTCTATTGACTTATAATGTCCCTGAAGATTGCTAGTATATCCCCTCTTATCCTTCAGTAGCCTGAAGTGTTGGAGGAAGTTGATAATGTGGTGCTCGACAAGGAAGCTGCCTCTCTAGAGGTGGTGACCCTCTGGTGGGGTATATTTCCTGATAGTGGGCAGAGGTGCCTCCACTTGTTGACCAATGGTCATCCAAAGAGGAACTAGGGTGCGGGCTGAGGAAAGGCCTGTTTGTGCCTATGTCTCTGGTTTTACCGTCCTTGTGGGAATACCTCACCCGGCAGGGAAGAATCATTTGGTGGTGAGGTCTCGCTGGTCAGTTCCCCTCCTAGAGATTCCCCTCAATCTACATCTACTGCCTGGGCTGGGCTGCCTTCCTCTGCAATGCTCCCAGGGGCCCGGAACTACCTCCTGGGCCTGGGATCCTCACCCTTTGCAGCCGAGTCTCCTTAGGCTGCCTCTCCTCAGGGAATCTGCCTGCAGTCCTGGAACCTTCGCTCTGCCCCTAAGCATGTCTCTGTGCGGCTGTTCCACCAAGAAGTTGCCTAGGTCCTGGAACCCTGCTCTGCACCTAATCACCTTCCTATGCGGCCCCTCCTCTGAGCCGCCACCTGGAGACCCGTACAATAGCTCTGAGTCCCAAGACCCGCCACACACCTCTTCCTCTGGACAGCCACCTGGTGTTCCGACACAGTCACTAGGAGTCCAAGTAACTCACTTCATGTCTCCTCCTCCTGACAACCCCCCATAACCATAGGCAGTCACTCTGAGTCCAGGTCACCCGCCCTGTTTCTCCTCCTCCTTAGGGTAGCCCCCCAGGTGTTCGGGAGCAGTCACTCTGAGACCAAGCGACCCGCCACATTCCTCCTCTTCCTCCGGGCAGTCCCCCCCCCGGTGTTCAGAAGTGGTCGCTCTGAGTCTAAACAGTTCGCCTCGCAGCTCCTCCTCAGGCAGCTGCCCGGAGCCCCAGTGGTTGCTCCGAGTCCAAGCGCTGTGCTGAGCAGCCACCTCTATGATGTTCCCAGTTGTCCATGTTTACCACTCCAGCGGGGGGAGGGGCATCTCACCAGGCAACTCTACTTTATAAAGTTCCCTGTGTTCCGGGACTACCGCCCCAACCGGGACACCTCCCCAATGGGAGAGACTCACCCAGCAGCTTTCAGTTGGTCCCAAGTCTCTCACTATATCCTCTTTTGAATCCTGCTTCCTGGAGCAACATGAAATGCAGCTGCCCTCTAGTCCACCATCTTGAAACCCCCAAGACAAAATATTTAATCTCAAAAATAAAGTTGACCAAACAGAAAAGAAAGTAAGAAATCATGAATGAAAACTTCAAGAACTCTGGGATATCTTAAAAGGATCAAATTTATAAATTTTTGGAATTGAGGAAGGCACAGAGATACAAAGCAAAAGAATGAACAACCAATTCAATGAAATGATATTAAAGAAAATTCCCTAACTGAAGAATTAAATGGAAAATCAAATACAAGTGCTTACAGAACACCAAATGCACAAAAATACAACAGATACCCACCAAGGCACATTATAATGAAAATATCTCACATAAAAAATAAAGACAGAATTTAAAAGGCAGTGAGAGAAAAGCATCAGATTACATATTTAAGGTCCTAATACTTGCTTGACCCTGGAATTAACAAACAAGCCCCTTCCCTCATGTACCTTATGTTTACTGGATGAGAAAGAAATTAGTGAGCACACATGAAATATTTTACAGTAAAAAGTGAAATGAAGGGGGATCCAGGATGCCAGACTACAGGGAGGCTGTGCTCCTTGTCACTCTGTAATTCCAGTTCCAAGCAGAGGATATCTGTTTTTTCATGAGGCAGTTTTTGCTGCTTATCAATCCCTTGCTGTTTACCCCATTTTTCTACTGTGATCACCTGCAGTCTGCCAGGATATGAACGCCATTTTTGAGTGCAGATTGCTCACTGTTAGACACCTATCATCCACCAATTGCCTGCCTCTTGCCTGCCCATCACCTGCCTTACACCTATCCATCACCCACCGCATGAGGTTCACCTCCCAGTTGTCCAACAAGAGTCAGCAAACTGATCAACAACCACCAGTGGAGCACCAGTTGCCTGCTGTTGCCTGGAAGTTCACTGTTACAGTAACTGCAGGTTTGAATACATGTGGCTGCCGTAATTTTGGGATGGATTCCAGGCCCTGTAGGACCCCTGGCCAGACCAACAGAGCCCTGTCTCCAGGATCCCTCAGCCTGACGATCACTCCCTGCCTCTGGGACCCTCTCAATGACTGACTTCTCCCTACTGCCAGGACTCCCAGAGCAACTGACTGCATCCTATCACTGGGACCCCAGACCGACTGATTGCACCTCACCTCAAGGATCCCACAATCACATCAAACACACCCGACCTACAAAAATTCTGTCTGAAAAACTGCACCCCACCTCCAGGACCTCCATCTGAGCACGTCCACACACTGAGCTGCAGCTCCCCATTTGCCAACATATTTGGAAGCCAGAGCAGCCATCTCGGATAATCCTGGAAGCCACAGCTCTGATCTTTAGGTGGGGCAAACCCTATACTGAGAAGACTGCTGGAGACTTGAAGCTAATTGCCAGGTACCTCTCATGCATCAGGCTACTGAAGACTGGGAGGTTTAAAGCTATATGATTGTTATAATGTAGATTTTCTTTTTTCTCCTTATTGAACAATTTTAAATTTTATTTCTTTACTTTTCTTGCTCTCCTTTCCTTCTGTTTACCTGTTCCCTCAAAGTCTCTTTCTCCCTTTTTGCATGCTAACATCCAATTTCTTTTGATTATACTCCCAAACCTTTCTATTATCTAGAATTTCTGTATATTCTTTTCTTTTCCCATTAATAGCTACATCCTACATCCCTCTGAATTCTATTTGCTCTCCATTAGAAACTGCAAACCATATTGCAAATCTGTCTGTTATACCGAAGAAAATATTTGGACTCATTCTGTTTATTATGACAATTTTGTTAAAGTCCTCATAGGGACTATTTGATCTAGGATTGTATACTGTCTGAATAGGGCACTGCTAATATTTCTCTCCCCCTTAAAGCAAAGGCTTTGGAAACCTATAGGTCCACTATAAGCCTATAGGGGAGAAACTGCGATACCCCAGATCTGCACTGCTAGAGGGGAAGAAACATGAACATGAAAAAACAAGGGAAGAAAATGATCAAAAAAAATCTAGATTCTATGTTAATAGAATCCAAGGACAGTATGTTAGAAGAAATGTCAGAAAAATACTTCAGATTATACTTGATTAAGATGATTCACAAAGCAAAGGATGAGATAAGAGAGCAAATTCAGGCAATGAATGATAATACCTATAAGCAGTTGAAAGAGCAACTGCAGGAAGAAAAAGATCATTTCAACATAGAGATACAGATTCTAAAAAAAAAAAACAAAACAAAACAGAAATCCTTGAAATGAAGGAAACAATAAACCAAATAAAAAAACTCTATGGAAAGCATCACCAAAAGACTACACCACTTGGAAGACAGAACCTCAGACAATGAAGAAAAAAATATTTAATCTTGAAAATAAAGTTTCCCAAACAGAGAAGATGGTAAGAAATCATGAAGAGAATCTCCAAGAACAATGGAGCAACATGAAAAGACCAATTTAAGAACTATTGGGGTTGAAGAAAGCACAGAGATACAAACCAAAGGAAGTGAACAACCTATTCAATGAAATAATATCAGAAAATTTCCCAAACCTGAAGAATGAAATGGAAAATCAAATACAAGAGGCTTACAGAACACCAAGTGCACAATATCACAACAGATCCACACCAAGGCACATTATAATGAAAATAACTAACATTCAAAATAAAGATAGGATTTTGAAGGCTGTGAGAGAAAAGCATCAAATTACATATAGGGAGGAAACAAATACAGATACCAGCGGACTTCTCAACCCAGACTCTAAAAACTAGAAGGGCCTGGAACAATGTATTTCAAGTTCTGAAAGAACATGGTGGTCAACCAAGAATCCTATACCCAGCAAAACTAACCTTCATATTTGAAGATGAAATAAAATCCTTCCATGATAAACAAAAGTTAAAAGCATTTACAGATAGAAAGACTGTGCTACAGAATGTTCTCCATGAAATATTCCATGAGGAGGAAATGAAAAACAATAATGTAGGTCAGCAAAGGGAGGAAATACCTTAGAGAAAATCCACTCAAAAGAGAAACCAAGCCAAGTTAAAAATGAAAAATAAGCCCAAATGTCTGGGAATACAAATCATATCTCAATAATAACCCTGAATGTTAAAGGACTAAACTCATCAATCAAAAGACACAGACTGGCAGAATGGATTAAAAAGAAAGACCCAACAAAGTGCTTCCTGAAGGAGACCCATATCATAGAAAAAGACATCCACAGACTAAAGGTGAAAGGATGGGATAAAACATAACATACACATGGACTCTGTAAAAAAGCAGGGTTTTCCATCTTTATATCAGATAAAGTGGACTTCAAGCCAAAGTTAGTCAGAAGGGATAAAGAAGGACATTTCATACTGCTTAAGAGAACCATAAATCAGGAAGACAAAACTGATAGTAAATATTTATGCCCCAAACAATGGTGAATCCATGTACATCAAACAAATCCTTCTCAATTTGAGTAATCAAATAGATCACAACACAATAATTCTGGGTGACTTTAACACACCGCTGTCACCACTAGATAGATCTTCCAAGCAAAAACCAAAGAAGGAAACCATAGAAGTCAATAACATAATCAATAACCTAGACTTAATAGATATATAAAGAATATTCCATCCATCAATGAATGAATTCACTTTCTTTGCAGCAGCACATAGAACCTACTTGAAAATAGACCATATGTTATGCCACAAAGCAGCCCTTTGGAAATGCAAAAATATAGAGATACTGCCTTTTGTTCTATCAGATCATAATGGACTGAGGGTAAAAATCAATGACAAAATAGAAAACAGAAATTACTCCAACAACTGGAGACTAAATAATTTGCTATTGAATGAAATATGGATAATATAAAACATCATGGAGGAGATAAAAAAACTTAAAGGTCAATGAGAATAATGATACAACATATCAAAATCTCTAGTACACTATGAAAGCGGTACTAAGAGGAAAATTAATTGCATGGAGCACATTCCAGAAAAGAATGAAAAGTGAACAACTAAATGACCCAACATTACAGCTCAAAGCCCTGCAAAAAGAAGAACAGCATAGCAGCAAAAGTAGTAGAAGACAGGAAATAATTACAATGAAAGCTGAAATCAATGAAATTGAAACAAAAGAAACAATTCAAAAATTGACAAAACAAAAGTTGGTTCTTTGAGAAAGTAAACAAATTAGACAAACCCTTAGTCACACTAGCAAAGAGAAGGAGAGAGAAAACTCAAATTACTAAAATTCATGATGAAAAAGGAAACATCATGACAGACACCACTGATATACAGAACATAATGATAAGGTACTATGAAAATTTGTATTCCAACAAAATAGAAACTACCGAAGACATTGACAAATTTCTAGAGACAGATGCTCCTCCCAAACTGAACCAGAAGGACATACACAATTTAAACAGATCAATATCAAGCAATGAAATAGAATAAGCCATTAAAAATCTACCATCCAAGAAAAACTCAGGACCAGAAGGATTCTCAGAGAAGTTCTACAAGATCTTTAAAGAACTCACCCCAATACTTCTCAAAGAATTTAAGGTAATAGAAAAATGAGGGTACCCTACCAAACTCATTCTATAAAGTTAATATTAACCTCATATCTAAACCAGGCAAACACATAACAAGGAAAGAAAATTTTAGAACAATATCCTTGATGAATATAGATGCAAAGATCCTTAACAAAATACTGGCAAACTGTATCCAAAAACATATTAAGCAAATTGTGCACCACGATCAAGAAGGTTCATCCCTGGAATGCAAGGATGGTTTAACATCTGTAAATCAATAAATGTAATCCATCATGTCAATTGACTTAAGGATAAGAATCATGTGGTTATTTCAATTGATGCAGAAAAAGCATTCAACAAAATACAACACCCTTTCATGCTCAAATCACTAGAAAAATAGGGATAGAAGGAACATATCTGAATATTGTAAAGGCTATTTATGCTAAGCCTATTGCAAGCATCATTCTTAATAGAAAAAAACTGAAAGTATTCCCTTTAAAAACAGGAACAAGACAAGGATGTCCTCTTTCACCACTTCTATTCAACACCCTTCTTGAAACACTAGCCACAGCTGTTACACAGTCTAAAGAAATTAAAGGGGTACTAATAGGAAAAGAGTTACTTAAGCTGTCATTATTTGCTGATGAGACAATTCTATATTTTGAGAATCAAAAAAACTGCTCCAGAATAATTCTAGAACTCATCAATGAATTCAGCAAAATAGCAGGCTACAACATCAACATGCATAAATCTAAACCATTTTTATACACAAGTCATGAAACATCTGAAAGGAAAATGAGGAAAACAACTCCTTTGCAATAGCCTCAAAAAAAAAAAAAAAACTTGGGATCAATCTAACCAAAGAGGTAAAAGATCTCTACAGAAAACTACAGAACATTGAAGAAAGAAATTGAGGAAGACCATAGAAGATGGAAAGATCTCCTATGTTCTTGGATAGGCAGAATAATTTTGTCAAAATGGCCATACTACCAAAAGTGCTATACAGATTCAAAGCAATTCCAATTAAAATCCCATTGATGTACCTTACAGAAATAGAGCAAGCAATCATGAAATTCATCTGGAAGAATAAGAAACCCAGAATACCTAAAGCAATCCTTAGCAGGAAGAATAAAACAGAGGGATCGCAATACCAGAACTTCAGCTATACTACAAAGCAATAGTAACAAAAATGGCATGGTATTGGCACCAAAATAGACATGTAGTTCAATGGTACAGAATAGAGGACTTGGACACAAACCCAAATAAGTACAATTTTCTCATACTAGACAAAGGGGCCAAAAATATACAATGGAGAAAAGATAGCATCTTCAACAAATGGTTGTGGGAAAACTGGAAATCCATATGCAGCAGAATGAAACTAAACCCTTATCTTTCACCCTGCACAAAACTCAACTCAAAGTGGATCAAGGTCCTCAGAATCGGACCAGACACACTTCATCTTATGGAAGAAAAAGTAGGTCCAAATCTTCAACATGTGTGCTTAAGATCAGACTTCCTTAACAGGACTCCCATAGCACAAGAAATAAAAGCAAGAATCAATAACTAGGATGAATTCAATCTAAAAAGCTTCCTCTCAGCAAAGGAAACTATCAGCAAGGTGATACCAGCAAGAGTGGGAGAAAATCTTTGCCTCATATTTCAGATAGAGAACTAATCTCTAGAATATATAAAGAACTCAAACTCTACACCAAGAATACAAATAACCCAATCAACAAATGGGCTAAGGATATGAACAGACACTTCACAGAAGATCTACAAGCAATCAACAGATATATGAAAAATGTTCAACATCTCTAGTAATAAGAGAAATGCAAATCAAAACTACCCTAAATTCCATCTCACCCCAATCAGAATGGCAATTATCAAGAATTAAAACAACAATAGGTTTGGCGAGGATGTGGGGAAAAAGGTACACTCCTTCATTGCTGGTGAGGCTTCAAATTAGTGCAGCCACTCTGGAAAGCGGTATGGAGATTCCTTAGAAAACTTGGAATGGAACCACCATTTGACCCAGCTATCCCACTCCTTGGCCTATACCCAAAGGACTTAAAATCAGCATACTACAGAGATACAGCCACATCAATGTTCATAGCTGTTCAATTCACAATAGCTAGATTGTGGAACCAACCTAAATGTCCTTCATTTGATGAATGGATAAAGATACTGTGGTATATATATACAGTGGAATATTACTCAGCTATAACGAATAATAAAATTATTGCATTTGCAGGCAAATGGATAAAATTGGAGAATATCACGCTGTCAGATAAGTCAAACTTATAAAACCAAAGGATGAATGATCTCATTGATAAGTGGATGATGACACATAATGGGGGGGTGGAAGGGGGCAAAAATGGAGGAAGGAGGGACTGTATAGAGCAGAAAGAGGGGTAGGATGGGTGAGTTGAAGGAAAAAAAATAACAGAATGAATCAAGCACCATTAATCTATGTAAATGTATGATTACACAAATCATATGCCTTTACTTCATGTACAAACAGAAACAACATGTATTCCATTTGTTTATAATAAAAATAAATTTAAAAAAGAAGTGCACTGAAATAATAGATTAAATAAGGTGATAGAAGGGTCTTAGAATGGTGTATTAGGTCAGGCTGAATAATGTGAAAAATATCTTGTATAGAGACCTGAATGAAGGCAGAGAGTACTATCAATACCAATACCAAGAAACTCAATGCTTTGAGAGCATTTCATATGGACAGAACAATACGAATACGCTTATAAAAACATTCCTTATCTGTGTGTGATGGCACATGCGTTCAATACCCGCAACTTGGGAGGGTGAGTCAGGAGCATTATACTTTCAAGACCCAATGCAAATTAAAGAGACATTGTCTCAAAATTTTATAAAGATGGGATGGTTGGAATATGACTAAGTGTTTATGGATATACTTCCTTGGATTTATTCCTGTTACCAGAAAAATAATATATAAATACATACCACACACTCCTTAGTGTGGGACAGGGGAGAATCTCAGGGTAACTTGAAGCAAAGAGCAGTAACAGCAGTCAGAATATGTCATGTCTTGCCTTTATCTCTTTGTCAGAATTTTGAAGTACATATTATAATGTGACAGAAAGCAACGGAGTGTTTCCGGGATAGAGTGCATGGCATAATATGATTTATTATTAAACAAAGCACTGATTGCAGCATAGTGAATAGAACAGGGTGGGCATACCCAGTAATGGAAACAGGGAAAATAACTTTCAGGGCAGAAGTTCAGATCAGAGGTGGTGGTGACCTGGGTATGTATGGTAGTAATAGGAGAGAAAGTTTGGATTTCCTGAGAATGATAAAATTGTCCTGTATTATGTCTCTGCACTTTCTCCAGTCATTGAACATGAAGCCAGTTTTCAAAAGCTCACATTATGCTGCAATTTTTATTTCTGCTTAGCTGTGAAGTACTCTATCCTGATTAACAAATCATACTGAACCCATAATAATTCTCAGTGGTGTTGGATTATTTGAAATTAATTACAAAGCCTATAATCATAGTCTAACAATCATTAACAGGAGTGCGATAAAAGAATAGTCTCCAGGTCATTTCTCATGAAAGTATATTTCTGGTTCTCATGTGCTTTATTTGATAAGCATTTTTGTTTGTACATTATCAAATGAGTGCTCCTTGAAGTTCTTGCTCCATAAATATAATATACTATGAGATATTTTATGTTATATATTATAATGTTAAAATAATGTTAAAATAATACTAGCATATTGTATCTCTTTTATCCTATGGAGGAGAGAGAGGAGCATAGAAGGAAAATATTCTAGCTGAACTTCTCCTATGGTATATTTTCTCTTCAAGAGGGAGAATGTGCTATAAATATCTATACAAATATTTTTTGTATTATATATAAATGAATTGAAAAGATTTATTCTTCACAAGAAGACTCCAGCAACCATATTTTAATCATCTTTTTGTTACACTTGTTATGAAAGCCTCTTTCATAATACATATAGCTAGTATCCTTTAAAGCACCTCTAAGGAAATCCCTTAATACTTTCTACTAAACTACCATTCAACCACTATGATTATGTCCTCACACAGCAAGCATTTTTTGTATTAGTATAATGGTTCCAAAAACAATAATAATTTTTTAATAATAAAAGTTTAATAACTTCAAATCTATTACTTTAGTGAGGGAGATATTTGAGATAACATTTTGAAGTGATTAGGAAACAGAACAAGGTTGACACTGTAAAAATTTCCACTTTGTAAATTCAATGTTCAACTTGAATGCTCTGCTTATAAAAGAAAAAATATGGAGTTTAACAGGTAAGCAAGTACTTACCTGGCAGAAAAGTATTAGATCATACAAAAGACTTTCATTCATAAACTGCTCTTTTGTACTATCAAAAGTAAATAGTGAAAGGCCCCAGCTCTTTGTCTTAAACCCATGACCTAGGACACTCTACCAAACCCCCCCCCGGGAAGGTTGCACGACCTACCTGGAGGTCATTAAACTGATAACTAGGTTAAGAAAGAATAGGGCGGTTGGGAAAGCATAGATCATCGGGTCCCAGGGAGTGCCTGAACAATCAGGAACTGATAAGCGGGAACCAGGAACCATAAAAATACCAAGAATACCAAGTAATAATTGTGGATTTTTTTGGGATATAATAACCTTACCCTTCAAGTAACCTATGTGCTGTGTACGTGCTGGATTCAAAATAACCAATAGGAAACCTGTTGCTTACCGCGCACGCAAAACCTGCCCCTTTACCCTATAAAAACCTGTACCCCAAAAAGCCCGGTGTGCCACATAACCGAAGCTCCGGCTGAGGTTTTGCTGCGCACCCGCAGGCGCCTGTGTAACCAATAAACTGCCTCTTGCTTTTGCAGCCAGTGATTACGTGGGTTCTTCCTTGGACAGGGGGGCGTAGGGTCTTTCATTTGGAGGTCCCACCGAGATCAGACGAGATCACCCCGGACCCCTGCCCGAGGAACGGCTGAAAGTACTCTGGGAGGTAAGCTGGCCAGCACAAAAATTTTTTGTTCTTGTCTGTCTTGGTTTGTGTAGTTGTTCTGTCTTTCTGTCTTGAAGCGCAGCGATAGTACTTTGTAGGGGCACACGTGTTCCATTTGTAATTTTTGGGCAGCCTGAGAAGGAGTTGACGAACTCTGACTTCTCCCCTGCCACCCTGGGAGACGTCCCAGGGATCCCGGGCGCCCGATTTTTCGGGGCCTCAGGTGTCTCTGAAGGATACACCGTTTTGAGATTTGGCCAAGAACTCCCCAGTTCGTTGGCACCCTTAGATACTTTCGGCTTGTGTCGAAAGCGCACAGCGATTGTCTTTTGTGGTTTTGTCTTTGTCTTGTTGTGTACTTTTCTTTACCTCCTTTTACATCCTGAGGCAAAGATGGGGCAATCCATGGTAACCCCTCTAAGTCTCACTCTCGACCATTGGCAGGATGTCCGGAGCCGAGCCAACAACGTGTCGGTCGAGATTACAAAGAAAAAATGGATAGCACTCTGCTCCTCTGAATGGCCAGCTTTCAATGTCGGTTGGCCCAAAGAAGGAACCTTTAACCTTGATCTTATTTCACAGGTCAAATCCCAAGTTTTCATTCTAGGACCCAGAGGACACCCAGATCAAGTCCCCTACATAGTGACTTGGGAAAATCTAGTCTCTAACCCACCCCCATGGGTCACCCCTTTCTCCTCACTTAAGCCCTCTCCCCCTTCTCCTCTAAGCCCCTCACCTCTCCCATCTGCACCCCTTGCTCCCATTCCGGCACCATCTACCCAAAGTTCTAGGTTGTACCCTATATTAGATAAGTCTAAACCCCCAGCCTCAAGCAGGTCAAAGTCGCGAACGATCCTTCCACCCGATGAATCCACCCTGATGGACCTGATGACAGAGGAACCCCCACCCTATCCACCCCAACCTCTTCCAGCTCCCCATTCAGATTCCTCCGAAGAAGAGGAAGAATCACCTGTCGCCGGTGCCCCTCCAGACCCATCCCCCATGGTGGGGCAACTCCGGGGACGCCGAGAACCCCCAAATCTGGGGAAAACTTCAAAAGCCTTCCCCTTGCGCCAGACCGGGGGCCCTAATAGTCCATACCAGTATTGGCCATTCTCCGCCTCTGATCTTTATAATTGGAAGGCTCATAACCCTCCTTTCTCTAGTGACCCAGTTGCCTTGATTTCTCTGATTGAGTCTGTTCTAGTGACCCACCAGCCAACCTGGGATGATTGCCAGCAACTTCTCCAGACTCTCCTCACCTCTGAGGAGAAACAAAAAGTGTTACTGGAGGCTCGAAAAAATGTTCCAGGGGATAATGGGCGTCCCACTCAACTACCAAACCTGATCAATGAAGCCTTTCCTTTGACCCGACCAGATTGGGACTATAGCACTGATGAAGGTAGGAACCACCTACGTCTCTATCGCCAGTTGCTTATAGCGGGTCTCCATGGAGCAGGGCGATGGCCCACTAATTTGGCCCAGGTAAGACAGACTATCCAGCGGGCGGAAGAAACCCCGACCGCATTTCTAGAAAGGTTGAAAGAGGCTTATCGAAGATTCACTCCCTTCGATCCAGATAGTGAGGAGCAGAAAGGTAACGTCTCCATGGCATTTATCTGGCAATCAGCCCCAGATATAAGAAGCAAGTTACAAAGGTTGGATAATCTGCAGGACTATTCCTTGGCAGATCTACCGAAGGAAGCAGAAAGGATTTTTAATAAGAGGGAAACTCCAGAAGAAAGGGAAGAAAGAATTAGGAAAGTGCAAGAGGAAAGAGAGATGAGATACAAAGAGGAATTAGATAGAAGGGAAAGGGAAAGAGATCGAAAGAGAAATAAAGAATTAAGTAAAATACTGGCCACGGTCGCGCAGGCAGAACTAAAGGAGAATAGGCTAGGAAAGGAAAAAGGGCGAAGCAGGCCCCTCGTAGAGCATGACCAATGTGCCTACTGCAAGGAAAAAGGACACTGGGTTAAGGACTGTCCAAAGAACCCAAAAAGGCTTCCCAACTTAAGGAAGTACCCAAACCGAGCCCCCCAATTGCTGGCTTTGGATGATGAAGATTAGGGGCGTCAGGGCCAGGAGCTCCCCCCTGAGCCCCGGGTAACTCTTCGAGTGGGGGAGCAACCGATTACTTTCCTAGTAGACACCGGAGCCCAACATTCGGTACTAACCCAAGCTCCAGGGCCCTTGAGCAGCAAGACCACATGGGTCCAAGGAGCCACCGGGTGCAAATCTTACCGATGGACCACCAAAAGAGAAGTGCATCTTGCCTCAGGTAAAGTCTCCCACTCATTCTTACATGTACCTGACTGTCCATACCCACTACTAGGAAGAGACTTACTAACTAAATTGAAAGCCCAAATTCATTTTGAAAATGGGAAAGCCTCAGTCAGCGGACAAAACGGGGCTCCTTTACATATACTAACCTTTAAATTGGAAGATGAGTACCGACTATTTGATAGCACCCCACAACCCGATCGGAACATGGACTATTGGATTACTACTTACCCAGAAGCTTGGGCAGAAACCGGGGAAGTGGGGATGGCAATACGCCAGCCCCCTATAGTGATTCCACTTAAGACTACTGCCTCCCCTATTAACATCAAGCAGTACCCCATGTCAATGGAGGCTTACCAGGGCATTAAGCCACACATCCAGCGGCTCTTAGACCAAGGCATTCTAACCCCTTGTCGATCGCCCTGTAATACCCCCTTACTCCCAGTTAAGAAGCCCGGGACTAAAGATTACCGGCCAGTTCAGGACTTAAGAGAAGTAAATAAAAGGGTAGAAGATATTCACCCCATGGTGCCTAATCCCTACAACCTCCTGAGCACCCTGCCTCCCACTCACACCTGGTACACAGTATTGGATTTAAAGGACGCATTCTTCTGCCTAAGGTTAAGCCCCCAAAGCCAGGCCCTCTTTGCATTTGAATGGAGGGATCCTGAGAAGGGGCTCTCTGGGCAGCTGACCTGGACCAGACTACCGCAGGGATTCAAGAACAGCCCGACACTCTTTGACGAGGCTTTACACCAGGACTTGGCCGACTTCCGGGTAAGACACCCCTCCTTAATAATGCTCCAATATGTGGATGACATCTTATTGGCAGCTACCTCTGAGGAGGAATGCCTGGAAGGAACGAAAGCGTTATTGCAAACCCTAGGGCAACTAGGGTACCGGGCATCAGCCAAAAAGGCACAAATTTGTCAAACCAAAGTTACTTACCTTGGCTATGAGCTACGTGATGGCCAAAGGTGGCTGACTCCAGCCAGAAAAGAGACTATTTCAAGCATCCCAGTCCCCAAGAACCCCAAGCAGCTGCGGGAATTTCTAGGGACTGCAGGATTTTGCAGACTATGGATTCCTGGGTTCGCGGAAATTGCAGCCCCTTTGTACCCACTGACAAAACAAAACAACCCATTTACTTGGACTGAGGAACATCAGATGGCATTTGATCAAATTAAATTGGCCCTGCTGTCTGCCCCTGCCTTGGGTCTGCCAGATGTCACCAGACCCTTCGATCTGTTTGTAGACGAGAAACAAGGCTATGCTAAAGGAGTCCTAACCCAAAAATTAGGACCTTGGAGGCGTCCTATAGCCTACTTGTCCAAGAAATTGGATCCTGTAGCATCAGGATGGCCCCCTTGCCTTCGGATGGTGGTGGCAGTCGCCATCCTAATTAAAGATGCCACCAAATTGACTCTGGGACAGCCATTAACTTTACTAACACCCCATACCATCGAGGCCATTATTCGTCAACCTCCCGACCACTGGATTTCTAATGCCCGGCTCACCCACTACCAATCTCTACTGCTGGACACGGACCGAATCCAATTCGGCCCCGTTGTCACCTTAAACCCAGCAACACTCCTGCCCCTTCCAGGAGGACCTACCCCCCATAACTGCCAGCAGATTCTTGCAGAAACCCAAGGAACCAGACCAGATCTCACAGATCAACCTATGAAGGACGCAGAGCTGGTATGGTACACTGATGGAAGCAGTTATCTACTTGATGGGGAACGACGGGCGGGAGCAGCTATCACCACCGAGTCAGAGGTAATTTGGGCAAGTGCACTACCAGGAGGAACTTCAGCTCAGCGGGCAGAATTGATAGCCTTAACACAGGCATTAAAACTAGCTGAAGGAAAGAAACTCAATGTGTATACAGACAGTAGGTATGCCTTTGCCACCGCCCACATTCATGGAGAAATTTATCGACGGCGAGGATTGCTAACTTCAGATGGAAAGGAGATCAAAAATAAAACTGAAATTTTAGCCTTACTAAAAGCCTTGTTCTTGCCAAAGAAACTAAGCATAGTACACTGTCCCGGTCACCAGAAGGGGGATCACCCGGAGGCAAAAGGGAACAGGCTGGCAGACGAAACTGCAAGAAATGCGGCTCTAGGACCACAACTCCTAGTGACCACCCTATTGCCACAAAAGGTTAAGAAGTCGCCTGAGGACTTCGGTGAACACTGGGTCTATGAGGACCCAGATTTGGACATTGTGCAACACCTAGAGGCCACCTATAACCCGGCTGAAGGCACATGGGAATACCAGGGAAAAACTGTAATGCCTATCAAACACACCAAAGAAATAATAAGGTCCTTGCACCGACTTACTCATTTGGGAGCTAAAAAGATGAGAACCCTCTTGGATCATGGAGAAGGAAATCTATACCTGCCCCACAGAGACTCAATCATCAGGCAAGTCGTGAGAAATTGTCAAGCTTGTGCTCAGGTTAACGCAGGTAAAATAAAATTTGGGATTGGAATCCGGGCCAGAGGGCACAAGCCTGGAACCAGTTGGGAAGTCGACTTCACAGAAATCAAGCCTGGTATGTATGGATACAGGTATCTTTTAGTTTTTGTAGACACTTTTTCAGGATGGGTAGAAGCATATCCCACTCGGCATGAGACTGCTAAAGTCGTAGCAAAGAAGCTACTGGAAGAAATCTTTCCAAGGTATGGTGTACCTGGGGCCATTGGTTCACATAACGGGCCTGCCTTCACCTCCCAGGTAAGTCAGTTAGTGGCCAGTACATTGGGGATTAATTGGAAATTACATTGTGCTTACCGACCCCAAAGCTCAGGGCAGGTAGAAAGAATGAATAGAACTATCAAGGAGACTTTAACCAAATTAACGCTTGAAACTGGCACTAGAGACTGGGTGCAACTCCTGCCTTTAGCTTTGTACAGGGCCAGGAACACCCCTGGCCCTCAAGGACTAACCCCCTTTGAAATTCTGTATGGTGCCCCACCACCCGCTGTCAATTTCTATGAAACTGAGATTTCTGCTCTATTCACCCCCACCCTGCAGACCCATTTGCGTGCATTGCAGTTAGTCCAAAATGAAGTCTGGAAGCCCCTAGCGGCAGCCTATAAGGAACAGCTGGAGAAACCAACAGTGCCACACTCCTTCAAGATAGGAGACACCGTCTGGGTCCGGAGACATCAGAGCAAAAACCTTGAACCTCGCTGGAAAGGACCTTACACCGTCTTGCTGACCACCCCTACCGCCATCAAGGTAGCCATCAGCACTTGCCTTTGTCAGTTTATATTTTCTGACATCTTCTGGCTAAGTAGATGAGGAATTCCCTCATTGAAGGAAACTGACATTTCTCAGGAGAAACACCTTCCTCTACATCACCACTACCTGAGATGATAGGCAAGTTCCAGAACCAGAAGTGGATTGGGCATTTTGCGCTGCACTCTGTTGG
Source organism: Sciurus carolinensis (assembly GCF_902686445.1). Taxonomy (NCBI): domain Eukaryota; kingdom Metazoa; phylum Chordata; class Mammalia; order Rodentia; family Sciuridae; genus Sciurus; species Sciurus carolinensis. The sequence goes on from NW_025920146.1 coordinate 204,395, forward strand.
GTAGAAGTTTCCAAAATAAAATACCCAAATGAAAAGTAAACAAACAAACAAAAAAAGATCAAGGAAGATGTCAGTAGACTGTGAATGTAATGGCTGGGGATGCAATGGCGAATGATTCCCCAAATCTCCTTTCATACTATCAACCTGAGCATATTCTAATACCCACATAGTCCTGTCTCTCCTCATGCCATGTCCTCCATAGATTACTGATATAATTTTCTGCTCAGGGATCAGCTACAACACATTTCCTCAAGTACACAGGTTATTTTTTCCCTCAAGCACACCCCTGGATTGTGGGGCTTGAGATGTAAAAAAGTATATTTGCAAGATTTTTGTGAAAAGGAGAATCAAGAATTCCTTAGTCATTGATTGGCTTTGTCTAGGCTTGCTTGTTTGAATGCAACTTCACAGACACAGACCCTGACAGGATCTAGTCTTGTACATTAAAGGAGCTGTTCCTGTGCTGACTATGTAGACCATCCCATAGGTTGCTGGATTTGGAAGCACAAAGGCTGGGGTTCAAATCCCCAACACCATGGGAGTGGAAAAATGAACAAAAAAAACAGATAGAAAAGACACTTTGGATGGTACAAACCTCCTCTCTCTCATCATTACTTTTTCTCCTCTGGTATTCAATGAAACCAACCCATTTCAACAACTTCCAGTTTCACTTGCAAGCAATTTCCATTGACTCCTTTCAGCAGGGAGATACATTCAAAGGCACCAGTGCATCCTCAATCACCTGCATTTCATAAGATTACGTGTTCCTTCCCATCTTTCAACTCTCATCACTTCAGACCTTACCACTCACTTGTGAGTATGCTATCACCATCTTTGCCCCACAAATTCTCCTGATTAGCCATGTGAACCAGGTGCAGTCGCACGAAATTCAAATTGACAACTCACTGGCCCTTGAAAAGTTTGAGGCTTTTTAGAAACACTGCAGGAATGCCAGAAAAGGTGACTTCCACACCACAGCACTTGCCATATGAACCACAAAGTCATTTGCAAAACAACATGTGAAGACAAAGGCAGCTGCCCCTTGCCCTGATTTACTTGTCAGTATTATTTTGTTTTGGCTTGCTTATGACTTGAAGAAAAATGGTAGGATTTGGAGCTGAATCCATGTGAGTTTGTTCTGATAGCATTCATGAGAAAGGGAGAATTTACAATCCACTCTCCCACTATCTCTGGAGGTCCAGTGTCAAAAGGAAAAAATACACTTGTAGAGACTCTTGTTAATTTTGATGGATGTCCTCAATAGGTGCACTGTAGAAACAGAAAAACCATATGTTCTTCTCATGTTTACCAGGGATCTGGGAAATATTGGATTGTTCTTCATAGGATAGGGGAAAAAAATAATGCAAAACCATTCATTGGAAGCACTCAGGCCAAAAGAAGAAACCAGAGCCATTAGACATGTTGCAGGTTGCTGGTGGGTAGAACCAAGTTAAGAAATGAAAAGCACTTGACTATTTGCAAATGCTGGTGCTACAAGATTCCTGCTCAGTAGGTCTAATCCCACATTTGGAAATCTTGAAACACTCCTGTTTTGATATTCAGTTTTGGTTCTTTACTTTTGCCTTTTAGCAGAGTTGTTTCTGTTGACATTTGTGTTGTTGTGGTGCAGTCTTTATTTCAAGAACTGGGTTCAGTGCTGAATATTCCAAAATCAACTCGTTTAAACTGTAGTTCATGGGTATACATGCTGTGTTTTAGAGAAAGCCTTTTCTCATGGATCTTGTGCCAGTAATATTATGAATCAGTGTGCATCTAATCAGCTGTTAATTGAGAGCAACAAGACAGAGCTACAAGTTGGCAAGGGCTTTGATGTCTTTGCAAGGGGAATTAAGGTCTGTAATGATGGTTGCTTTCAGAATGAAGTAGCACGTACTTCTTCCTGTATTTGTAGAGTATGTTGAACCTGAAGACATGTCATGGAATTTGAGTGTGGACCATGATAGCTGAAAAGGTTTACAATGTCTCTTCATTAAAGTAGGCTTTCAGAACCAACAGCCTTCTACTTTTGGTGCCAGCACAAAGTCCTTGCTCTCCCTCTTTGAATATTCATCTTGGAAGTTTTTCATCATAGCCCTTTCTGCAAGGTTCATGTTCCCATCTAGAGTTATGCCACATGATGCTGTATTCATTGTGCCATCAGCAGGTTTTTCTGTTATCCACTGAATTGTAGTCGGCATCTTCCCAGGGCTGGTAAGAGGACTGTTGGAAATTTTCCACAGGACCTTTTGCCAGGCTAGCACTAGTCTGGTCAAGAGAAAGAACACATGTGTGAATACAGATAGGGCAGTCATTTCTGCATCATGAGGTGAGTTGAGGTGGCTCTGGAATTTCTCAGCAGGTAAATTTTTGAGTGCATTTTAGTTGTAAGGCCACAGCTATGGAGGTGTCCCTTGAAGGTATAGTGAGGACAGAATATCTCTCCAGGAATGTCAGCACCGTCCTATCCTCCGTCCATCATCCTGAGTGAATGACTTCCACCACACAACATAAGCCTTCAGAAGAGGCAATCACCTTCACCTAGAAGACCAACTTCCCAGGATCCAGCTGTCACCTGACAGAACTTTCTAGGAAAAAGAGAAAAACACAAGATTGGGTGTGATGTGTCCCAAATCAATGATCACTTAACCCACCATGCTCACTGCATGCTCCACTGCCATTAGCTCTCAACAGACATCATTCAGTGTTGTTGCAAGGGCCCTAGGCTAGTTTCCTGACTAGGATATTCTGGGTGTGCCCTGTCCTGGAGGAGAGTGTTAGGAAAGAAATAGCTCTGCAGCCGGTGCTCAGCTTGTTGTACCACATGCCCCAATGCACACCTCCATCCAACCTGGCCCACTGGAACTGGTGGGGAATAACTGCCTGCTGTCATGATGACCTGTGTGACCAAAAAGTGCAGCAACACCTAGCAGACCTGAACTTTAGTGTAAGCTGTCAGGCTTCAGAGAATTTCCTTGTCCTGCCTCAAACTGGAGTGATCCCCAGACCACAAGGCTTTGCTCACCTGACTGAGGAAGTTAGAAATACATTTTGGAAAACCACAGATCCCTGGCACTCGCTCCCATCTTCTTTCCTTTGACCATCTCAACTGAGCTGGTGCTTGTTTTCTATCTAGGTCAGAAGCTGCTAGGAGTGAAAGCTTCTCTGGTCGCATTGGGAACCTTGATGCCATGGTGCTGTCAGGCCTTTCCTCTGAGACCTCAGTCGGAATCTTCAGATTGTGTCCAAGATCATGGGAGACACTCCTCAAACTCCATGTTGCTCATGGCTCTGAAAAACCCTGTGGGGGTTGAAACCATCTGTTCTCCACCTGGAGCCTGGAATTCCCTAGCTATTCACACCCGAACTCCCCAATGCCTGCTTCTTCCACTCAGAGAGAGGAGCTCTCCCATTTTTGCTCTCTTGTCACAGGAGCACTGGTAAACAAGTGAGGCATTGTCCTGAGTGTAACTGAGTGCAACTGAATCATTGACAGATCAGTGATATAAATTTCAGTCCTATTCTCACAGTAATAAAACTTGAGAGTGAAAAGTTACAAACATACTGAGAGGATGATTGGAATTGGTGGAGGAATGTTCCCTTTCTGCCAGCAAATATGGGTCCTGGGAACCCCAGCATTGAGAGCCATCAGCACTTGCCTTTGTCGGTTTATATTTCCTGACATCATCTGGCTAAGTAGATGAGGAATTCTGTAATTGAAGGAAACTGACCTTTCCCAGGAGAAACACCTTCCTCAATATCATCCCTACCTGAAATGATAGACAAGATACAGAACCAGTAGTGGCTTGTGCATTTTGCACTGCACTCTGTTGGGTGGAAGTTTCCAAAATGAAATGCCAAAAGGAAAAGTTAACAAAAATGATCAAGGAAGATGTCAGTAGACTGTGAAAGTAGTGTCTGGGAATGCAATGGCAAATGATCCCCCAAATCTCCTTTCATACTATCAACCTGAGCATATTCTAATACCCACATAGTCCTGCCTCTCCTCATGCCATGTCCTCCATAGATCACTGATATACCTTTCTGCTCAGGGATCAGCTACAACACGTTTCCTCCTTAAATAAAGACAGGTAATTCTTTCCCTCAGCACATCCCTGTTTTGTGTAGTTTGAGATGAAAAAAATAATATTTGGAAGATTGTTGTGAAAAGGAGAATCAAGATTTCCTTAATCATTGATTGGCTTTGTCTAGGGTTGCTTCTCTGAATACAACTTCACAGACACAGAACCTGATGGGATCTAGTCACGTACCATAAAGCAGATGTTTCTGTGCTTACTATATAGACCATCCCATTGTGTGCTGGCTTTGCAAGCGGAAAGGCTGGGGTTCAAATCCCCAGCACCATGGCAGTGAAAAAAAGAACAAAAAACAACTAGAAAAGACACTTCAGATGGTGTAACATTCTCTCCTCTCAACATTTTTTTTTCTCCTCTGGTATTCAATGGAATCAACCCATTTCAACAACTTCCAGTTTCACCTGCAAGCAATTTCCATTGACTCCTTTCAGCCAGGAGCTGCACTCAAAAGCTGCAGTGCATCCTCAGTCTACTGCATTTTTTAAGAGTACGTTTTTCTTCCCATCTTTCAACTCTCATCACGTCAGACCTTACCACTCACTCATGAGTATGCTATCACCATCTTTGCCCCGCAAATTCTCCTGATTGGCTATGTGAACCAGGTTTCAGTGGCACAAAATTCAAATTGACAACTCACTGGCCCTTGACAATTTTGGGGCTTTTTGGACACACTCTCAGAATGTCAATGAAGGAAACTGCCACATCAGAACACTTGCCATACAAACCACAAGGTCATTTGGAAAACCAATGTGTGAAGACAAAGGCAGCCGCCCCTTGCCCTGATTTACTAGTCAGTTTTATTTTGTATCAGCTTGCTTATGACTTGATGGAAAATGGTAGGATTTGGAGCTGAATCCATGTGAGTTTGTTCTGATAGAATAAATGAGAAAGGGGGAATTTACAACCTACTCTCCCACTATCACTGGATCTCCAGTGTCAAAAAGAAGGGAACACTTGTAGAGACTCTTGTTAATTTTGATGGATGTCCTCAATAGGTGCACTGTAGAATCAGGAAAACCATATGTTGTTCTCATGTTTACCAGGTATCTGGGAAATATTGGATTGTTCTTTGTAGGGTAAGGGAAAAATAAACAAAATCCATTCAATGCAAGAACTCATGCCGAAAGAAGGAAACCAGAGCCATTAGACATGTTGCAGGTTGGTGGTGGGTCAAAGCAAGTTAAGAAATGAAAAGCATTTGACAATTTGCAAATGCCTGTGCTACAAGATTCCTGCTCAGTAGGTCTGATCCCACATTCGGATATCTTGAACCATTCCTGTTTTGATATTCAGTTTTGGATCTTCACTTTCGCCTTTTAGCAGAGCTGTTTCTGTTGACATTCATGTTGTTGTGGTGCAGTCTTTATTTCAAAAGCTGGGTTCAGTGCTGAATATTCCAAAATCAACTCGTTTATACTGTAGTTCATGGGTATACATGCTGTGTTCTAAAGAAAGACTTTTCTCATGGATCTTGTGCCAGAAAAGTTATGAATCAGTGTGTGTCTAATCAGCTGTCCATTGAGATCAACAAGATGACCATGAGTTTGCAAGGGCTTTGATGTCTTTCCAAGGGGAATTTGGGTGTATAATGATGGATGCTTACAGAAAGAACTGGCAAGTACTACTTTTTGTGTTTGTAGAGTATATTGAACCTGAAGACACATCGTGGAATTTGAGGGTGGATGATGATGGCTGATTAGTTTTAGAATATCTCTTCTTTGAAGTAGACTTTCAGCACCAACAGCCTTCTGCTTTCAGTGCCAACACAATGTCCTTGCTCTCCCTCTTTGAATATTCATCTTGTAAGATTTTTTTCATAGCCCTTTCAACACGGTGCATGTTCAAATATGGAGTTATGCCACATGATGCTATGTGTTCCTTGTGCCATCAGCAGGCTCTTCTATGATTCACTGACTTATAGTCAGCATCCCCCCAGGGCTGCTCAGAGGACTGGTGGAAATTTTCCACAGGACCTTGTGCTAGTCTTGCAGTAGTCTGTTCAAGAGAAAGAACAAATGAGTGAACACAGTGCAGTTATTTCTGCATCTCAATGTGAGTTGAAGTGGCCTTGGAATTTCTCAGCAGGTAAATTTCTGAGTGCATATTAGTTGTAAGGCCACAGTCAAGGACGTGTGGCCTTGCTGGTGAAGTGAGCACAGAATATCTCTCCTGGCATGTCAGCACCATCCTATCCTCCATCTGACATCCTGAGTCAATGACTCCAATGCCACTACTTAAGCTTTCATAAGATGCATTGACCTTCACTTAGAATCCCCACTTCCCAGGTTCCAGATGTCATCTGATTGAACTCTCTATGAAAAAGGGAGCAAACCACAAGATTGTGTGTGAAGTGTACTTCCTGTGTCACAGTTCAAAGATCACTTAACCCACCATGGTCACTGCATGCTCCACTGCCACTAGTAGCTGTCACAAGTCATATGGTATGGTTGCTAGGGTCCTAGGCTACTTTCCTGACTACCATATTCTGGGTGGGCCCAGTCCTGAAGGAGAGAGTTGAGTAGGAAATAATGCTGGAGCTGGTGCTCAGTTTGGGGATTCACTTGACTCCAAACACACCTCCACCCAAACAGGCCCACTGGAACTTGTGGGGGATAACTGGCTGCTGTCATGATGCCCAGTGTATCCAAATGAGTGCAGCGACGAACCTAGCAGATCTGAAGTGTAGTGTGAGCTGTCAGGCTTCAGAAGAGTTCCTTGTCCTGCCTGGTCCTGGAGGGATCACAGACCACTGGACTGTGATCTCCTGGCTGAAGAGATTAGAATCACATTTTAGGAAACCTCAGTTCCCTCGCACTTGCTCCCATCTTCTTTTCTCTGACCATCGCAACTGAGCTGGTGCTGTGTTTAATTTTGGTCTGAAGCAGTCAGGAGCAGAAGCTTCTCTGGTTCTTATGGGAACTGTGAGGACATGGTGCTCTCAGGCCTTTCCTCTGTATCCTCAAGTGGAATCTGAGGGGTGAGCACCAGGTCACCAGAGACACTCCTCAAACTCCATGTTGCTCAAGGCTCCAAAAACTCCTCTGGAGAAAGAAACCAACTGTTCTCCATATGGAGCCTGGAATCCTCTAGCCATTCACACCTGAAATCCCCAATGCCTGCCCCTTCTACCTGGAGAGAGGAGATCTCCCATTTTTTGCTCTCATGTCACAGGAACATTGGTAACCAAGTGAGGCATTGTACTCAGTGTAACTGAATGCAACTGAATTACTGAGAGATCAGGGATATGAATTCCAGCCCCTTTCTCATTGTAAAAAATATTGAGAGTACAAGCTCAAAACACTCCAAGAGTAAGATTGAAATTGGATGAGGAAAATTTCCTTTCTTGCAGCAAATATGGGTTCTGGCAACCCAGACCTTGAATGCAATCACCACTTGTCTTTGCCTGTTTATATTTTCTGACATAGTCTGGCTAACTTGATGAGGCATTCTCCCATTGAAGGAAATGGGCCTATCCCAGGAGAAATATCTTCCTCTACCTGACCCCTACCTGAGATTATAGGCAAGATCCAGAACCAGAACTGGCTTGTGTCTTTTGCACTGCCCTCTACTCAGTAGAAGCTCCCAAATTAAAATGGCAAAATGAAAAGTAAAAAAAAAAAAAATCAAGGAAAGTGTCAGTAGACTCTGAATGTAATGATTGGTGATGCAATGGCAAATGATCCCCCAAATCTCCTTTCATACTAAAAACCTGAGCATATGCTAATACCCACATAGTCCTGCCTCTCCTCATGTCCTATCCTCCATACTTCAGTGAAATAATTTTCTGCTCAGGGATCAGCTACTACGGGTTACCTCCTTAAGTAAAACAGGATAATTCTTTCCCTCAGGACACACACTAGTCTGTGAATGTTGAGATGTAAAAAAGTTTATTTGCAAGATTGTTGTGAAAAGGACAATTAGGAATTCCTTAGTCATTGATTGGGTTTGTCTAGGGTTTCTTCTCTGCATAGAACTGCAGAGACACAGAACCTGACTGGATCAAGTCTTGTACCTCAAAGGAGCTGTTCCTGTGCTAATGATATAGACCATCCCTTAGGGCACTGACTTTGTAAGCGGAAAGGCTGGGATTCATATCCGCATCACCATGGGATGGGAAAAAGAAAAAAACAAGAAAAGACACTTCAGAGGGTGTAAACCTCCTTTCCTCTCACCTTTTTCTTTTTCTCCTCTCTTATTCAACGGAATCAACCCTTTTCAAGAACTATCATTTTCACCTGCAAGCAATTTCTATTGACTCCTTTCAGCCAGGAGCTGCACTCAAAGGCAGCAGTGCATCCCCAGTCGCCTGCATTTCTTAAGAGGATGTGTTCTTTCACATCTCTCAACTCTCATCACTTCAGACCTTCCCACTCACTCTTGAGTGTGCTGTCACCATCTTTTCTGAGTGAGTTCTCTTGAATGGCAATGTGCACCAGGTTACAGTGGCACAAAATTCAAATTGACCCCTTACAGGCCCTTGGCAATTTTGAGACTTTTTTGACACACTCCCAGAATACCAGTGAAGGGGACTTCCACACCTGAGCACCTGCCATATGAACCACAAAGTCAATTGGAAAACCAAAATGTGAAGACAAAAGACAGCTGCACCTGACCGTTATTTCCTAGTCAGTTTTATTTTGTATTGCCTTGCTTATGACTTGATAAAAAATGGGAGGATTGGGGGCTGAATCCATGTTAGTTTGTGCTGATACCACTCAAGAGAAAGGAGGAATTTACCACCTACTTTCCCACTATCTTTGGAGTTCCAGTGTCAAAAGGAACGAAACTCTTGTACACACTCATGTTATTTTTGATGGATGTCCTCAATAGATGCACAGCAGAAGTGGAAAAAGCATATGTTGTTCTCATTTTCTCAGGGATCAGGGAAATATTGGATTGTTCTTTGTGAGGTAAGGGGAAAGAAAAGAAATTCATTAATTCCAAGAACTCATGCCGACAGAAGGAAATAAGATCCATTATGCAAGTTCCAGGTTGGTGGTGGGTCGAAGCAAGTCAAGAAATGAAAAACATTTGACAATTTGCAAATTCCTCTGCTACAAGTTTCCTGCTCAGTAAGTCTGATCCCACATTCAGATGTTCTTGAACCAGTCCTGTTTTGATATTAGGTTTTGGGTCTTCACTTTTGCCTTTTAGCAGAGCTCTTTCTGTTTACATTTGTGATGTGTGGTGCAGTTTTTATTTCAGAGCTGGGTTCAGGGCTGCATATTAAAAAATTGAGTTGTTAAAACTGTAGAACATGGGTATACTTGCTGTGCTTTCAAGAAAGTCTTTTATTATGGTTTCTGTACCAGAAAGAAATGAATCAGCATGTGTCTAATCAGCTGTCCCTTGAGAGCAACAAGACAGAGCCATGAGGTTTCAAGGGCTTTGAAGTCTTTGCAGGGGGATTTGGGTGTGTAATGATGGATGCTTACAGAAAGAACTGACAAGTACTACTTCCTGTATTTTTAGAGTATGTTGAACCTGAAGACACATCGTGGAATTTGAGGGTGGATGATGATGGCTGAATAGTTTTAAGTGTTCTTCATTGAAGGCTTTCAGCACCAACAGCCTTGTGGTTTCAGTGCCAACACAAAGTCCTTGCTCTCCCTCTTTGATAGTCATCTTGGAAGCTTTCCATTATAGCCCCTTTACCATGGTGCATGTTCCAATCTGGAGTTATGCCACGTGATGCTGTGTGTTCCTCGTGCCATCAGGAGGCTCATCTATGATCCACTGACCTGTAGTTCACATCATCCCAGGGCTGCTAAGAGGACTGCTGGAAATTTTCCACAGGACCTTGTGTCAGGCTGGCACTAGTCTGTTCAAGAGAAAGAACACATGAGTGAACACAGACAGTGCAGTTATTTCTGCATCTCGATGTGAGTTGAGGTGGCCCTGGAATTCCTCAGCAGGTAATTTCTGAGTGCATATTAGTTGTAAGACCACAACCAAGGACATGTGGCCTTGCAGGTGTAGTGAGCATAGAATATCTCTCCTGGCATGTCAGCACCATCCTTTCCTCCATTTGACATACTGAGGAAATGACTCCCATGACACCACTTAAGCTTTCAGAAGATGCATCCACCTTCACCAAGAATACCTACTTCCCAGGTTCCAGATGTCACCTGACTGAACTTTCTAGGAAAATGGGAGCAACCTGCAAGATTTTGTGTGAAATGTCCCAATTCAAAGATCACTTAAACCACCATGCTCACTGCATGCTCCACTGTCATAAGCAGCTGTCACCAGCCATCATAATGTATGGTTGCTAGGGCCCTAGGCTAGTTTCCTGACTAGGTTATTCTGTGTGGGCCCAGTAGTGGAGGAGAGGGTAAGGAAGGAAATAGCGCTGGAGCCAGTGCTCAACTTGGGGATCCATGTGTCCCCAAGAACACTTCCACCCAAACTGACCCACTGGAACTGATGGGGAATAACTCGCTGCTCTCATGATGCCCAGTGTATCCAAACGAGTGTAGCGATGCCTAGCAGACCTGAAGTTTAATATGAAGTATCAGGCTTCAGAGGATTTCTTTGTCTTGCCTGGTCCTCAAGGGCTCCACACACCATGGGACTGTGCTCTTCTGGATGAAGAGGTTAGAATCACATTTTGCCAAAACTCAGTTCCATGGCACTTGCTCCTGTCTTCTTTCCTCTGACCATCACAACTGAGTTGGTGCTTGTTTTTAATCTTGGCCTGAAGCAGCCAGAAGTAGAAGCTTCTCTGGTTTTCATGGGAACTGTGACACCCTGGTGCTATCAGTCCTTTCCTCTGTGACCTCAGGTGGAATCTGAGGGGCAAGCGCTAGGTCACCAGAGACACTCCTCAAACTCCATGTTGCTCAAGGATCCGAAATCCCCTCTGGAGGAGAAACCAACTGTTTTCCATATAGAGCCTAGAATCCTCTATACATTCACACCAGAAATCCTTGATGCCTTGCCCTTCTACCTGGAGAAATGAGATCTCCCATTTTTTGCTCTCCTGTTACAGGAGCATTGATAACCAAATGAGGTGTTGTCCTCAGTGTAACTGAAAGCAACTGAATCATTGAGAGATCAGGGATAGGAATTTCAGCCCTTTTCTCATTGTAACAAATCTTGAGAGTGAAATCTAAAAATACACTGAGAGGAAGACTGAAATTGGATGAGGAATGTTTCCTTTCTGCCAGCAAATATGGGTCCTGGGAAACCAGACCTAGAGTGCCATCACCACTTGCCTTTGCCTGTTTATATTTCCTGACATCATCTGGCTACCTGAGTTGATAGGCAAGATCTAGATCCAGGACTGGCTTAACACCTCCCTGACCCTTGCCAATTTTGAGGCTTTTTGGACACCCTTGGCCCTGAGTTTCCTAGTCAGTTTTTCTTTGCATTGTCTTGTTTATGACTTGATGAAAAATGGCAGGATTTGGGCTTGAATCCATGTTAGTTTCTGCTGATAGTATTCAGTTTAAATGGGGGAATTTACAGCCTATTCTCTCACTATCATTGGAGCTCCAGTGTCAAAAGGAAGAGAGCACTTTTATGGACTTATTTATTTTGATGAATGTCCTCAAGAGATGCACTGTAGATATGGGTAAATCATATATATTTCTCATGTTTACCACTTATCTGGGGATTAATTAATTTCTCCTTGCAGAGTAAGGGATGACAAATGAGCCCTTCTTTGTAAGAACTCACACCCAAAGAAGGAAAAGAGAGGCATTAGGCAAGTGTCAGGGTGGTGGTGGGTAGAAGCAAGTCAAGAAAGAAAGAGGAAAGCAGAGCCAGTGAATTAGCCAATATATAAATAACTTTTGTTGTAATTGATTGAAAAGTTGCATCTGGGACATGGGATTACTTTGTCTCTGGGCAGTGTTTATCAGTACTTACTTGTTAGGCTGGCAGTAGAGGGTACAGAGGTGCACACAGGGAAAGAAGGGAGCAAGTTCTCAAGGATTGACATTTCCATGTGAGCCACTGGTGTGTGCATCTTCTGGCTGTACTATAGGAATACTTTAATTTATTAGGAACATGCATTTTTGCTAATACTTTAGTAGTAGAATTCTGGTAATGAAACAAGCTTGTTGTATCCTGTTGCTTTGTCTCTTTTTATATTGAGCATTGAGTGAATGCATTATTTTAGTTGTAACTCTGCCAATATATCTATCTAGAGGCTGTTCCCATTTCTGTCTTCAGTAAAATTTTTGTGCCCAAGAAAGGATAACAGATCGAGTTGGTATAGTGTATTCTTGGTTATCAAAAATACTCATGTAGCTTTGAGATTTTGAATTGATAAATATTCATATGTGTGGAAAAGCAAGATACACACTACAATCTCAATTGCACAAAATAGGATATTGTGTATGTATACACCCGACCTAGAGGGACACATCCAACAAAGCTTCTTGTGACTGGATGACTTTTTTCTTTGCTTGTGTTATTATTTTTCTTGTAATGCACACATTAACATTTCAAAAATAAATTTTATTTTAAAAACAAACAAACAAAAATAGAAATAAAAAGGATTTGAGAATTTCCTAATGCCTGTGGTATGCCTTTCCTGATCAAGAAACCCTATCCCACATTTGGATATTCTTGAACCACTACAGTTTTGATATTCAGGTTTTATCCATGTTGCATCTTCATGTTTGCCTTTTAGCACAGCTGTTTGTGTTTATGTTTCTGATATTTTGGTGCAGTCTTTATTTCGAGAGCTGGGTTCAGTGCTGCTTATTTCAAATTCAACTTATTTAATTTGTAGTTAGTGTGTGTAAGTGCTGTGTTGTAAGGAAAGCCTTTCCTCATGTTTCTTGTGCCAGAAACAATATGAATCAGCTTATGTATAAACAGCTGTCCCTTGAGAGCAATAAGAAAAATCCATGAATTTTGCAAGGGGAAATTTTGAGGTCCTTGCAAGGGGAATTAGGGTCCATAATGATGGTTGCTTACAGAATGAATTGGCAAGTACTACTTCCTCTATTTGTAGAGTATGATGAAACTGAAGAAGTGTTGTGGAATTTGTGGGTAGACCATGAAGGCTGACTAGATTTAGAGTGTCTCTTCACTGAAGTAGGCTTTTGGCACCAACACATTTCTGATTTCCATGACACCAAAATGCCCTTGCTCTCCCTCTTTGAGTATTCAACTTGGAAACTGAACCATTGCCCTTTCAGCACAGTGCATGTTCAAATCAGTTGTTATGCCCTGTGATGCTGTGCTCATCATGCCACCAACAGGCTCTAATATCATCCACTGACTTGTAGTCGGCATCCTCCTGGGGATGGTAAGAGGACTAATGGCAATATCCCACAGGGCTCTGTGCCACACAGGCACTAGTCTGGTCAAGAGAATGGACACTTGTGTGAACATAGATAGAAAAGATATTTCTGTATGTCAAGGTGAGTTGGGGTGACCCTGGAAATTCCTAGCAGGTAAATTTCTGAGTGTAGCCTAGTTGTAAGGCAACAGCCAAAGAGGTGTGGCCTTGCAGGTGAGTGAGCCCAGAACATCTCTCCTTGCATGTAAGCACCGTTCTGGCCTCTATCCAACATGCTGAGTGAATGACTCCCTCCTCTCCACATTAGCCATCAGAGGAGCCACCCACCTTCACTTGAAAGACCCACTTCCCAGATTCCAGCTCTCTTCTGAACTTTCTTGGAAAGGAGGAGCAAACAGCCTCAATGGGTATGTAGAATCCATACTCAAAGATCACCAAAGCCACCATGCTCACTGCATGCCCCACTACCCTGAGCTCTCATCAGCCATCATTCCGGTGGTTGATAGGGGTCTAGGCTATTTTTATCATTAGAATATCCCAGGTGTGCATAGTTCTGGAGGAGGAGGATTAGGGTAAATACTGCTGTAGCTGGTGCTCAGCTTGGCGATTCACATTCCAACAAGCACATCTGCCCAAACTGGCCCAGTGGACCTGGTGGGGTATAATTGCCTGTTGTCTTGAGGCCAAGTGCAGCCAAAGGAGAACAGCATCACCTAGCAAAATTGAACTTTATTGTGAGCTCTCAGGCTTCAGGGGGTTCATTGACCTGCCTGGAGATGGAGTGATCCACCAACCATAGGCCTGAGACCTGCAGACGGCTCAGCTCCTCCTTCCTGGCCAAAGAGTTTAGAATCACATTTTTGAAAACTGCAGGTCCATGGAACTTGCTCCCTTCATCTTTTCTCTGACCATCACAGCTGAGCTTGTGCTTGTTTTCAATCTTGGTCTGAAGCAACCAGGAGCAGAAGTGTCTCTGGTTGCCATGGGAACCGTTAAGCCATAGTGCTGCCAGGTTTTTCATCTGTGTTCTCAGATTGTGTCTGCGCTGCAGGAGCCATGTCATGGGAGCCACTTCTCAAACTCCATGTTGTCCAAGATTGCAAAAATCCCTCTGGGGAGAGAAAACAAATGCGTTCTTCAAGCAGAGCCTGGAATCCCTGAGCCATTCACTCCCAACCAGCCCAATGCCTGCCTTTTTCTCCTGGATAGAGGAGCTCTCCCATTTTAGCTCTCATGTCTCAGGAGCACTGAGTCAAGTGAGTCATTGTCCTGAGTGGAATTGAAGGCAACTGAATCATTAAGAGATCAGGGATATGAATTTCAGTCCTTATCTCACTGTAATAAATCTTGAGAGTAAAACCTGCAAACATATGGAGCAGAAAAATTAAACTGGATGAGTAATGTTTCCTTTCTGCCAGAAAATATCCATACTTGGAACCCAGACCTTGAAAGCCATCACCTCGTGCCTTTGCCTGTTTATATTTTCTGACATTTTCTGGCTAAGTTGATGAGGCATTCCCTCATTGAAGGAAACTGGTCTTTTCCAGGAGAAACACCTTCCTCTACCTCACCCCTACCTGAGATGATAGGCAAGATCCAGAACCAGCACTGGCTTGTTCAATTTGCACCACAATTAACTGGTTAGAATTTTTCAAAGTAAAATGCAAAAAGGAAAAGTAAGAAAAAAAAAGATCTAGGAAGGTGTCAGTAGATTGTGAATGTAATGGCTAGGGATGCAATGGTGAATGATCCCCCAAATCTCCTTTTATACTACCAATGTGAGCATAATCTAATACCCACATAGTCCTGCCTCTCCTCATGCCCTTTCTTTCATGTATCACTTATGTAATTTTCTGCTCAGTGATCAGCTACAGTTTTCTCCTAAAGTAAAGATGGGATAAGTCTTCCCCTCAGGACACACCCCTAGACTCTTGGTTTTGACATGCAAAAAGGTTATTTGCAAGATTGCTGTGAAAAGGAGAATTAAGAATTCTTTAGTTATTGATTGACTTTGTCTATGGTTGCTTCTCTGCATAGATCTTCACAACACAGAAACTGACTGGATCAAGTCATGTACCTTAAAAGATCTGTTCCTGTGCTGATGATATAGCCCATACCATAGGCTATATGAAGGGGAAAGTGCAGGGTTCCAGTCCCCAGCACTGAGAGATAGGAAAAAGAAAATAACAAGACAAAACACTTCTGAGGATGCCAAATTTCCATCCTCTCAGCTTTTTTTTCTCTTTTGTTAATCAACAGAATCAACACTGTTGAAGAAGTACCAGTTTCGTATGCAAGTAATTGCCAATGTCACCTTTCAGCAGGGAGCTGCACTCAAAGGGAGCAGTGCTTCCTGAGTCACCTGCATTTCTTAAGATTACATGTTGTTTCACATCATTCAGATCTCATTAGCTCATAGGTTACATCTCTCTCAGAAGTATGCTAGTGTGCCTATTTCTTCAGCAACTTATTCAGCTAGGCAATGTGCACCAGACTGCAGTGGCAGGAAACTCAAAATGACAACTGCACTGGTCCTTGGCAATTTTGAGCCTTTTTTTGTGTGTGTGTGGTGCTGGGGATTGAACCCAGGGCCTTGTGGTTGCAAGGCAAGCACTCTACCAACTGAGCAATATCCCCAACCAAATTTTGAGCCTTTTAGGACACATTCCCAGACTCTGCCAATGCAGCAGACTTCCACACCTGAGCACTTTCCATGTGAACCACAATGTCAAGTGGAAAACCAACATGTGAAGACAAAAGATGGCCGCCTTTGGCCCTGAGTCTCCTAATCACTTTTTCTTTTCATGGTTGTGTTTATGACTTGATTGAAAACATTAGGATTTGGGGTTGAATCCATGTTAATTTCTGCTGATAGAATTCATTTGAAAAGGGAGAATTTACAACCCACTCTCCCACTATCATTGGAGCTCCAGTGTCAAAAGAAAAGGAGCAGTAAATTTGCATCTCATTGAAATTTGTTTTCTAATTACCTCAATTGAGTCCATAATCCCAGTGATTTGGGAGGTCGAGTTAGAAGAATCCCAAGTTCAATGTTAACCTCAGGAACTTAGAAAGCCCTAAGCAACTCAGGGAGACCCTGTCTCCAATAAAATAAAAAAAAAGAGCTTGAAATGTGACT
>NW_025920146.1:221386-246774 GCF_902686445.1 Sciurus carolinensis
AAAATGATACAGAAAAGCCAAAACTGTTGAACAGGATATCATGACTTGAATCTTCCATCAGTAAATCAATCAGAGAGATGGACTCTCCTGCAGGACGGCTTTGGTTTCCAAGAAATGACAGTTTGTGGGTCTGTAAAGAAGCACCTCTGGGGCTTCTTATTTCTTTAGAGAATGCTTTCTCTTCTAGTGACTTTTCTCAGACATTTACAATAGTGATAATATAAATAACATAGCTCTTAGTGTAAATCATAAGTTGTACTTTTTTTTTTTTGTGGTGCTGGAGATTTGAACCCAGAGCCTTGTGCTTGTAAGGCAAGCACTCTACCAACTGAGCTATCTCCCCAGCCACCCATAAGCTGTACTTTGTATCTGACAACTTACAAAAGCAACCAATTATTATAACCTCTATTTCTCACAAATAGGTGCCATTCATTTTCCAGAAATTGTCCAGGGTTTTGCTGGAGTTCATGCATTTTAAAACAGATTTGCTCACAGGACTAACATGGGTTGGGTGATGTTTTTGCCTTCTCTGAGGTGCCTTTCATTTCTCCTCGTGTTTTCCATACATTTTCAGCACAAGTAATTTCCCAAGGTAGAAAGTGCTGCCTACATGAACCTCAGTCCCAATCCCACTTGCTTGAAGCAGGAGCAATCTTGCCTGCTTTATCCCCATTGTCTGTTTTTACCTTAATGAAAACAAGGGGAGGATGAGATGATTGGCATCAGTGGTGGAGGTGAACTGTGTGATAAACATAACCTAAAGCATATGCATCTACACATTTATAGCTAAGTGGTGAGTAAATAATAAGTTTTGTGTATCACCTCATCCCAAAAGAGATGCAGGGTGATGTTCATGCTGCAGAAGAGAAAACAGATGTGTGCTATTTTCACAACTTCACCCTGAGTTCTGCCCACCCACAAGGTCTTATGACCCTGATACTTGCAACTGAGCCTGCAGAGGAGTTTCCTCCTGAAATTCTACTTCTGTCCAGTTGTCTAGCTCAACTCCACTGCCTGAGCAGTTCTCACTAGTATGGGGAAACATGTGTGATCATGTATGAATCATACAGCCACCCATGGTTTTGGTGATTGTAGGATGGCACACTGCCATCATGACTCTCTCCTTGATCCAGATATTAAAGGGAGTATCCTCCAGTCTTTGATATGAGCTATAACAAATAAAAATTCTGAAATTTTTGGATGTTTCTTTTTTTATGTGTGATGTTTTATTTATCTACTCACTTAAACTTTCCTTCCTCTTACCAGATGTAGATTAATCAAATGTTACCTATTTCAGAACTTCATGCTATATTCAATGTGTTTTCTAATCCTTACACGCAGAATGTTAATTCTGTGGGCAGCTGCATTTCTCCAGTGCATAAAGTATCATATCAGTGCAAGAGAGCATCCAGATATGAATTTGTCAGCATCACTCCTAAGACCCTTATTTGGAGAGTGTTTCTAAGATAACCTGACTGATGGCAGACAACTTTTGTTCTTTCCCCTGGTCTCTTAAAGTGTACTATGTCAGACTTCAGTGTGATGGATCACACCTGGGAAGGGACATAACACAGGATTACCTCATATATGTGAATGCTTTCCATTCCCCAGATGCATTCTATCAATGGTATGTCATCATGGACATTATTAGATAACTTTCTTTACAATATCAATATATTATTTTAGTAAATATATATACTAGTGTGTGTGTGTATATATATATATATATATATATATATATATAATATACTGTGCCACACGTACTGATATGATTGTGTTTTAAATCTGGAGAGAGCAGAATGACTAGAAATATATTTTTCTGTGTTAACTGCTGGCACTACTTGGAAAAAGAATAGTTGTGCTTAGGATTGCATCAAATTGTGTCCCTTTCTTTTGTGCTTACTTCATAAAAGAATATAAATTTTTTCTGTTACTTGTACAGAAATTCACTTTCAGAAGATAATTTTCCACTGGGTGTAAGCAACGAACAAACAAATCTGTGAATTCCTGAATATTTTTGCAAATACATGATACTTCACACATCTGCTTTTTATTAATCCTCTTGGTAGGACTACAGATTCCTTGGTCACACTGAACTTAATGTCATCCAATGGACTTGAAGTATAGATTATAATATTTTATTCAATCAGTGTAAGAATGCTTCATTTTTATAAGGCAGAAATGTTGAAAACAAATTAGAGATATTGTATGTCACAGAAATGATGTGATAGAATGCAACTTTTTGTTTTGTTTCATAAAACAACTTCTTTTGAGAGAGGGAAATTTATAACCTTTATTTATTTATTGGTAACAGGGATTGAACTCATGGTTAGGGTTAACCATGACCAACATACCCAAGTTTTTCTCTTTTTTTTTTTTTCTGAGGCAGTGTCTTGCTAAGTTGCCTATACCTTTGCTAAGTTCTTAAAACTAGTTTTGAACTTGCGATCCTACTGTCTCAGTATCCAATACCTGGGTTAAATGATTTCTATAAGTCAAATATTACATGCTAATATTTATCCATTTAAAATTATACTTTAAGTAATGCCTATAATTATTTGATGTATGTAAAATAAATTTATAACAAAGTGCAAATGGCATTTATATTCTCACTGGTGTAATAAAAAAGAGATCTAAGTACTAGTGATCAAACGTGATCCATAAAACTTGGACATATATGGATATTTGATTTATACATTTCTAAACTTTTTCTTGGATTTATCCTAGCAGACAAACCCAAAACACAGAATGAGTAAATGGAGAAAATTGTATCATTATACTGGATAACACTTTTTGTGGAAAGACTGTCTTTTCCTAGTAGCGGTAGAAAATTTTTATTTTCCACAAATATTACATGTTGTCACTTGCTGGGGTCCAGCCATAGCAGGAGTCCATGGGTTCCACATAGGTAATGGGGTGCTGGGAGACAGCTTCGGTGATGGATGGAGAATGAAAGACACAGACTCTAATTCTGGTGCAATCACCCCCACTTTATTCTGGGGAAGGCTGAGTTTATATACATTTTTCTTCAGGCTATAATGGCAGTCTTGTGGTTAATAAAATTAAAGAAGTTTCCAAAGCATAGGCAGAAATTGTTCTTAACAAGGAACCAAAAGATTATGAGAAAACAGTAACCTTACAGATTATCCTTACCTAATCACAATTGTTTTAAGAATATCTAACTACATCAATGAGCTAATACAAGGTTTATTTCCTTAATATCTAAACTCTATGTGACCTAAGACTATTCTTATTACTCTCATGGTTAAAGGGATAAACAGGTAATCTCATGTGACCATCTCTACTAGGTCCATCTGGTTAATATCTAAATTGCTGAGTTAAGGGCTACAGGAGGGCAGCAGTCACAGTGGTTCTCATGGCCAAGTTTTTTTTTTTTTATTGAATAGATTACATTGTCTTATGTAGCTCTTTTTTCCAGAAAAGGGCATTGTGTACCAACGTTTATTATAGGAGTGACCTATTCTATGTAGGATGGAAGGAATGTTGTGAAACCTTATTCTTTCACCCCACCACCACAAATAAACAAAATCATCATTAGAATTTAACCAGCCTGTTGGAGACAAAGGCAGATCTATATCTATTTTCTCCAGAGGCTTTCAGGGACTCATTGTACGGTTGCAAAATTATTTTTAACTTTGTTAGTGAAAAGGCCCATTGTCTTTCAGATTGTAGGTAATATTTTCTGGAATTTTTGTTGTATTCCCCTCATTCCCCTAAGCAATCTGTTCAGAGTGAAATGAGTAATATATTATCAGAAAAACACAGCAGAAAAAACACCATGCTCCGGAGCAAAACATCTGGCAATTCCCTTTAGGATGAACCTTTGCAAACATCCTCCAGAGGATCTTTGTCAAGCACTGGATGGAATTCCAGATGCCCCCAAAACTCCCCCTTTTTTATTTTGTAAAGTGAAGAGGCCTTCTTGAATTTTTATTCTCTTGACTAGTCTGAGGATTACTCACAGGATGACTGGAAGACAAAGAATTAAAATTAAAATACATACTCCAATCAAGCCATATTGAATATTGTATTTAGGAATGTACTGTTAAATATAGTTGTTTTTATATTATGAAACATTTGGGAGGCCAAATTATTTGCTGGAACAACCAAGAGATGAGCCTGACTTAACATTCTTATTTGTAGTTGTAAAGTATTGATATCTGGTGTTATATTAGTATTATTTCAAACTGCTTTAAGGTGAGTTTTAACTTGTTCCTAGTTAGTATTATTATCAACCTTTAAGGGAGTAATACTAATCCATTTGTAGTTAGTATGACATGTAGTGGTCATTTTAGTTTGAATATTTTCAATATCATTTCCCATAAAGAGAATAGCTTCTTCAAGAGCATTAATTCTTGTTTCTAATTTTTTATCAATTTGTTCTTATGCCACTAAAGCCATAGAGACATTATGAGTTAAATAATTTACGTGTTAAGCAGTATGAATTTCCTGTACAATGACTGTGGTTGAGAGAGCTAAAGAAGTGATCATACTGATTAAAGCTGTTATTCCTAGGATCAAAGCTGCAACAAATCTTTTTGGTCTTAAAAGTTCATTAACTGTTTTTAAAATTTCAACACCTGGGTCATCATATCAAGATTCTGTAAGATTAACTGGCAATATAACATAATTAGGCTGATGTACAATTAAAAACACCTTTAAATCTTCAGACATGGTTGAATTAATACAATTTGTAAGAACACAATCATAACAATAAATGTTATAAGCTTCCTTATTTTTAGTGATATTGAAATTATTTATGGTAGACATAAGAATAGCATGAGGAGTATTTATACAAGCACGTACTGAAAAGTCATTAGGTTTACTTAACTTAGGTCTTTGTACTAATACTATATTAGTTGCTGCTAATAATTTATACAAGTCAGGAAAGTAAGAGAATTTACCATTTATAAGGTCACTCCGATAGATGGGTGTTACCCATCTGGGAGTAAACCATCTATGAATAGGCTTATTTGTAAGAAAAGGGTTAAAATTAAAATGTACCATTTTATTCTGTCTTGTCTTTAAATAAAGTTTATAATCAAAATCAGGAGGAGACACAGAATAATCTGTAATAGTAGTAGCAGAGCATTGTGGCTTATACTGTAGTGCAGTATGATGAAAACCACATTTAAACCATTTTGGGAAATCTGTTTCTAAATTGAGTAGATTACAAGATCTGTCTTTACGACTGTTAAAGTTGTCACACATTTTAAAAGGAGGTAAAGCCTCTGAAATATTTGTATCATTATAATTACCATATTCAAGTGAGGTTATCTCTAGGGATCGTATATCTCTTTTGTTGTCTTCTTCTCCTGGAGAATCAGTAATGTAAGTCCTATAACTTAAAGGGAGACATCCCAATGGCACATGTAGATTATCTGTACTAAAGCACATTGGTGTCTCTTCAGTAATTCCATAAAATGTAATTGTAGATGCTATTTTATGTGGTATTGAAGAATCTGAAATCCCTCCAAGTAATTGAGGTTCATTAGTAAATACTTTAATATTAGATCTGCTCCAAGTAGTTGGATGCAGTAAGGGAGGATTTGGAAAATAGGTCCAGTAAGCTTTCCCTTCATTATCATAAGCATGAATAGGCTGTACCTGAGTTGAAATGAGAGCAATCAATGCAAAAAACAAAGCCTCTGGGGTTTTAGGTTTTCTGGAGCTGTTCACCATGTGTTCAGCAGTGACAGTCAGGTGTTTCACTTGTCCCCAAGTCGGCAGGTCTGAGTTGCGAGATGCAGATGATTGTGAAAGATGCAACTGTTTTATCATTAAATAGTAGCCCATTTTCATCCATGTGAATGAGTTGGTAAGGGATCCAATACTCTTTGTTCTTCTTCCTTCATATAGGGCTCATTTTAGTGATGTATCAATCTGTCTGGAATCCACAAAGGTGTTTCAGCATCCTGTGGAAATACACAAGCATAGCCTCGACCAGATGTCAGCAAGACATCAGGTCCTCTCCATTTACCAGATAATAAATCTTTCCATTTTACTAAACTTTGTTTTGACCTTTTACTTTCCCAATGTCTCATCATTGTAGCATTTCCCTCCTTGTCAGTATTTAGATGATTTAAAACAAATAAAGCACGTTGTAAAATATGATGTGGAGAAGAGTATTTAAACTCTCCCTCTTTTAACTTATTTATTTGTATTTTTAATCTTTGATGACTCCTTTCTACTATTGCTTCTCCTTTTGGGTTATAAGGAATTCCTGTAGAATGAGAAATATTAAACCTGGAACAAAGTTCTTTAAATGGTTTTGATGTATATGCAGAAGCATTAACAGTTTTTAATTTTTTAGGCATTCCTAAAACAGAAAAACAAAGGAATAAATGTTGAATCAGATCCTTGTAGACTTCCCCAGTTCTGGCTGAGGTCACAATAACATGAGAAAAGGTATCGACTGTAACATGAACATAAGACAATTTTCCACTTTCTGATATATGAGTTATATCCATTTGCCATAAGACATTAGGTAAAAGTCCTCAAGGATTAACTCCCATCTGTGGAGAAGGAATAAATTTAGGACAAAAAGACAATTTTTAGCAATAGTTTTAGCTTCTTCTTAGAAATATGAAACTGTTTTTGTAAGGCAGTTGAATTTTGATGAGGATTTTTATGTGATATAATTGCTTCTTCTATAACTGTTAAAATAAAATTTTTAGTTCAGTGATCAGTGTGGGTATTCCCCTGAGCAAGGGGATCAGGTAATCCAGAATGTCCCCGAATATGATGTATAAAGAAATGTGAAGTTCTCTTATGAATTAGATATTGAAGTTCTTGTAGCCTATGTATAATTTTAGATGAAAGGGAGAGCATTGCTGTTTCTATGGTTGGAAACAGTTTAACAATGTATAATGAGTCTGTACAAGTTAAAGGTTTAAGCAACAGTCTTGAAAGCACAGATGACTGCTTCTAATTCAGTTATTTGTGCAGAAGTTTCTTGTGTCCATTGAACTGTGGGTTGAGAATTAATTATTGTAACTGCTTTTCCATTTGATGACCCATCTGTAAATATTAACATAGCATTGTTAATTGGAGTTGAGGAGCACCATTTAGGAAATATTATTTCTGTTTGAAGTAAAAAATGTAGTAAAGGATTATTGGGCAAGTGGAAAGAAATTTTTCCTGTAAAATTTAGAAATGCAATAGCCCATTGATCATCAATTTGTAATAATTGGTTAAATTGTTCTCTTGTGTAAGGAATAATCATTTCATGCATTTCACAAGCAAACAACTCTTTACTTCTAAATCTGGCCTTTAATACCAAAGAAGCTACCATAGTAGGATAAGACATTAATATTTTCGTTCCTGATACTGGTAAGTGTATCCATTCGAGTGGATCATTTTGCCATAAACAACCTGTTGGAGCATGTTTTGTTTTTAGCACAATAAAAACCCAAGGCAAGTTATAATTAACTTGTTGCAAGTAATCTTTTTGTATTGCAGTTTCAACAACTTGTAAGGCTTGTTCTCCTTCTTTAGTTAATATTCTACTTGAGTTAGGATCTGAATCACCCTTTATCACCCTTTAGTATTTCAAACAAAGGTTTTAAATCATTAGTTGAGAGTTTTAAATAAGGTCTAATCCAATTTATATCTACCAATAATTTTTGAAAATCATTTAATGTTAATAATTTGTCTTTTCAAATTTGTAGCTTTTGAGAGCTGACACAATCTAGTTCTTCCTAGATAATTATAAGGAGGTTTCTGTTGAATTTTTTCAGGAGCCACTATCAGACCCCACCTCTGTAACTCTTTAATTAAATTCTGTAATATTATTTGTAACAAATGGCTTTGAGAATGTACAATCAATATATCATCCATATAATGAATCATATAGCAGTCTGGATACTTTTGTCTACAATTATTTAAGGCTTGATCTTTAAACTTTTGACATAATGTAGGACTATTTTTCATTCCTTGAGGTAATACTTTCCAATGAAATCTTTGATAAGGCCTTTGTAAGTTAGGCGATGGTAAACTAAAAGCAAAACGCCATCTATCTACTTTAGCTAAAGGAATAGTAAAGAAGCAATCTTGTAAATCAATGACTATAATATGATAGCTTTTAGGGACAGCCACAGAAGAAGGGAGGCCAGGGTGAAGTGCCCCCATAGTCTCCATTGTATTTTTAACTGCTCTTAATTCCTGCAGTAATCTCCATTTTCCTGATTTTTTTTTATAACAAATATAGGTATATTCAATAGACTATTAGATGGCTCTATATGTCCTAACTGTAATTGATCCTGTACTAATTTTGTGGCTACTTTGAGTTTTTCTTTTGATAAGGGCCACTGTTCTACCCATACTGGTTGGTTGTCCTTCCAGATAATTGAGTTAGCCTGCCTGGTAACAGAGGCCCCTATGAAAAAGATGTACTTTCCTCCTGTTCATCATTTAAAGTAATATTAAGTTGTTCCATTAAATCTCTTCCCCATAATGTAAAGGGCAGAGAAGGAATAACATATGGTTGAAAAGTCCCAGTTTTTTCTTTGTCTCTCCAATGTAACATAACAGAGCTTTTTGCCACATTGGAGGCTAATCTTAGCCCCACCAAAGGAGAAGGGGATTTAGTAGTTGGCCAGCTAGGATGCCAATCATGAGATGCAATACAAGTTACATCCGCTCCTATCTAGCGGTCCTTTGAATCTTTTGCCAATTATTTCTATAGCTTTCATAGGTCTTTGTTCTGAAATTTTTTGTACCCAGGCCATAGTATTAGTTGATCCAAAACGCTCTTTTCTTTCCAGGGCTAGTACTTGATTTGGAAGTTTAAGATAAGGTATTAACAGTAACTGAGCAATTCTCTGTTGAGGAAAAATCTGTACTGTCTTATATGGGGGATAGACCATAATTTTTATTTCTCCTAAATAATCTGAATCTACTATACCAGGTATTACCTGGATTCCTGCTTTTGCTATAGAACTTCTTCCTATTATTAGGCCCATATGTCCCTCAGGCAAAGGGCCAAATATGCCTGTTGGGATTAAAGTAACCTCTGATTCTGGAGTAATAATTAAATGCTGAGAGGAAGACAGATCTAATCCTGCACTTCCTGGGGTTCCTCTGGCCAGGTCATTAATTGTTGTCCAACAAATGGATTGGGGGATCCCCAATTGTTTAGAGGGACCTGGGGAAGGCCCCTCATCCTGTTTTTTGGATAATATTTATTGGCTTAAAATCCTGGATAATTTTGCCTTGACTGTTTTATAGGAGGCATGTTTGAACCTCCTTGTTTTAGTCCATTAAGCAAATGGCCATCTTTATGAAATCCAGATCTACATTCATGAGCCCAATGAAATCCTTTTTGACAATTAGGAAAAATTGTTTTAGGAGGAGCTCCAGTTCCCCCAGGAGTATTCTGAGAGATCACTGGAGCTGCCACATTTGGATTCTTAGGATTAGGACAATCCTTAGCAAAATGCCCAAGTTGTCTACAAGGAAAACAATTACCTAGAGGTTTGCCAGGATGAGCAGCAGGCCTATGAGCATTAACATTTTGATTAATACCTTTAAGATATTGTGAATAAGTTTTTCCTTGTAAGGCAGCAGCCATAGCCATTCCTTGAATATGAGCTGGGCTACTGTCCATACAGGTTTTAATACAGTCTGAAAGAGAGTCAGTTTCCCTAATTGTTCTTAATAAGGCCTGCCATGTAGGATTTGCATTTTCAAAAGTCAATTGCTGAGTGTGGGCCAAGATGGCGGACTAGAGGGCGGGTGCATTTCACGTTGCTCCAGGACGCAAGATTCAAAAGAGGAGATAGTGAGAGACTTGGGACCAACTCAAAGCCGCCGGGTGAGTCTCTCCTGTTGGGGAGGCGTCCCGGATGGGGCAGTAGCCCCAGAACACAGAGAATTTGTGAAGTGGATTTGCTTGGCGAGACGCCCCTCCCCCCACTGGATTGGTAAACACGGACAACTGGGATCATCGTAGAGGAGGTGGCTCAGCACAGCACTTGGACTCAGAGCAACCACTGGGGCTCCGGGTGGCTGCCTGAGGAGGAGCTGCGTGGCGAGCTGTTTAGAACCAGAACGACCGCTTCTGAACACCGGGGGGGTTGCCCAGAGGAAGAGGAGAAGCCCGGTGGGTCGCTTGGTCTAGGAGTGACTGCATCAGAGCCACAGGCAGTTGCCAGAGGAAGAGCTGCATGGTGAGCTGTTTGAACTCAGAGAGAGCACTCCTGAACACCGGGAGGTTGCCCAGAGGAAGAGGAGGAGCGCGGCGGGTTGCTTGACCTAGGAGTGACTGCATCAGAGCCACAGGTGGTAGCCAGAGGAGGAGGCGAGTGGTGAGTTGATTGGACTAAAAGCGACTGCTCCTGAACACCGGTGGCCTGCCTGGAGGAGGAGTGTGGTGAGTCACTTGGTCTCGGAGCCACCACTCCTGAACACCCGGGGGGCTACCCCAAGGAGAAGGAGGAGGAACAGGGCGGGTCACTTGGACTTGGAGTGACTGCCTAAGGCTATGGGTGGTTGGCGGGAGGAGGAGACCCAAAGTGAGTTGTTTGGACTCCTAGTGACTGCGTGGGAAATCGGGCAGCTGTCCGGAGGAGGAGGTGTGTGGTGGGTCTCTGGGTCTCGGAGCTATTGTACGGGGCTCCAGGTGGTGGCTCAGAGGAGGGGCTGCATAGCCAGGCGATTGGTGCAGAGCAGGGTCCCAGGAGCTAGGTGGCTTCTTGCTGGAAAAGCCGCACAGAGACACGCCTAGGGGCGGAGCGAAGTTTCCAGGGCGGCGGGCAGATTCTCTGGGAGAGGCAGCCTAAGGAGACTTGCCTGCGAAGGGTGAGGCTCCCAGGCCCAGGACTTAGGTCCGGGCACCTGGGATCGTTGCAGAGGAAGACAGCCCAGCCCAGGTGGTAGTTGTAGATTGAGGGTAACCTTTAGGAGGGCAACTGACCAGCGAGATGCCCCCACCAAGTGAGTCTTCCTGGTCGGGGGAGGTTTTCCCACAGGGACAGTAAAACCAGAGACACAGGCACAAACAGGCTTTGCCTCAGCCCGCAGTCTAGTTCCCCATTGGATGACCATTGGTCAAAAAGTGGAGGCACCTCTGCCCACTAGAAGGGAATATAGGCCACCTGAGTGTCACCACCCCTAGAGAGGCAGTTTCTTCGTGGAGCTATGCATTATCAACGTCCTCCAAGATTTCAGGCTACTGAAGGATAAGAGGGGATATACTAGCAATCTTCAGGGACATTATAAGTTGATAGAGGAAATCTGCAATATCTTAATGAACCACTGATTCGTGAACAATATGAGAAATCAAGGGAAGAAAATGCCCCAAACAAATCTAGATGTTACATCAATAAAATCCAACGACAGCATGGCAGAAGAAATGACAGACAGGGAGTTCAGAATGTACATAATTAAAATGATCAGGGAAGCAAACGATGAGATGAAAGAGCAAATGCAGGCATTGAATGATCGCACCAATCGACAGTTAACAGAGCAAATTCAGGAAGAAAAAGATCATTTCAATAAAGAGTTAGAGATATTGAAAAAAAACCAAACAGAAATCCTTGAAATGAAGGAAACAATAAACCAAATTAAGAACTCCATAGAAAGCATAACCAATAGGATAGAACAGCTGGAAGACAGAACTTCAGATATTGAAGACAAAATATTTAACCTCGAAAACAAAGTTGAACAAACAGAGAAGATGGTGAGAAATCATGAACAGAATCTCCAAGAACTATGGGATATCATGAAAAGGTCAAATTTGAAAATTATTGGGATTGAGGAAGGCTTAAAGAAACAAACCAAAGGAATGAACAATCTATTTGAAGAAATAATATCAAAAAATTTCCCAAATCTGAAGAATGAAATGGAAAATCAAGTCCAAGAGGCTTATAGGACTCCAAATACACAAAATTACAACAGACCCACACCAAGGCACATTATAATGAAAATACCTAACATACAAAATAAAGACAGAATTTTAAAGGCTGTGAGAGAAAAGAACCAAATTACATTCAGGGGGAAGCCAATATGGATATCAGCAGATTTTTCAATCCAGACCCTAAAAGCTAGAAGGGCCTGGAACAACAGTTTTCAAGCTCTGAAAGAAAATGGATGCCAACCAATAATCTTATACCCAGCAAAACTTACCTTCAAATTTGATGATGAAATAAAATCATTCCATGATAAACAAAAGCTAAAAGAATTTACAAAAAGAAAGCCAGCATTACAGAACATTCTCAGCAAAATATTTCATGAGGAAGAGATAAAAAACAAAGAAGCAAATCAGCAAAGGGAGGAATTATCCTAAAGGAACTGTCAAATAAAGGAGGAACCATGATGCATCAAAAATAAATAAATAAATAAATAAAATTTTAAATATGAACCAAATGACCGGGAATACAAATCATATCTCAATAATAACCCTGAATGTTAATGGCCTGAATTCATCAATCAAAAGACATAGACTGGTGGATTGAATTAAAAAGAAAGATCCAACAATATGTTGCCTGCAAGAGACTCACCTCATAGAAAGAGATACCCATAGGCTAAAGGTGAAAGGATGGGGAAAAACATACAATGCACATGAACTCAGCAAAAAAGCTGGAGTATCCATCCTCATTTCAGATAATGTGGACTTCAAGCCAATGTTAGTCAGAAGGGATAAAGAAGGACATTTCATACTGCTTAAGGGAAGCATAAATCAGCAAGATATAACAATCATAAACATCTATGCCCCAAACAGTGGCTCATCCATGTATGTTAAACAAATCCTTCTCAATTTTAGAAACCAAGTAGACCATAACACAATAATACTAGGTGACTTTAACATGCCTCTTTCACCACTGGACAGATCTTCCAAACAAAAATTGAACAAAGAAACCATAGATTTCAATAACACAATCAATAATTTAGACTTAACAGACATTTATAGAATATACCATCCAATCAAGAGCGAATACACTTTCTTCTCAGCAGCACATGGATCCTTCTCTAAAATAGACCGTATATTATGCCACAAAGCTAATGTCAGGAAATACAAGAAGATAGAGACACTACCTTGTATTCTATCAGATCATAATGGATTGAAGTTACAAATTAATGAAAGAGTAAAAAACAGAAACTACTCCAACACCTGGAGATTAAACAATATGCTACTATATGATGAATGGATAACAGAAGATATTAGGAAGGAAATTTAAAAATTCTTAGAGGTAAACGAGAACAAAGAAACATCATATCAAAATCTCTGGGACACTATGAAAGCAGTACTTAGAGGAAGATTTATTTCATGGAGCGCATTTAATAAAAGAAGTAAAACTCAAAAAATAAATGACCTAACACTACAGCTCAAAGCCCTAGAAAAAGAAGAACAGAACAACACCAAAAGTAGTAGAAGACAGGAAATAGATAAACTGAGAGCTGAAATCAATGAAATTGAAACAAAAGAAACAATACAAAAAATTGGCAAAATAAATAGTTGGTTCTTCGAAAAAATAAACAAAATTGATAAACCTTTAGCCACACTAACAAAGAGAAGACGAGAGAAAACCCAAATCACTAAAATTCGGAATGAACAAGGAAATATCAAAACAGACAGGACTGAAATACAAAACATAATTAGAAGCTATTTTGAAAATCTATACTCCAACAAAATAGAAAATTTTGAAGACATCAACAGGTTTCTAAACTAAACCCATATCTCTCACCATGCATGAAACTAAACTCAAAATGGATTAAGGACCTCGGAATCAGACCAGAGACCTTGCATCTTATAGAAGAAAAAGTAGGTCCAGAGCTTCAACATGTCGGCTTAGGACCAGACTTCCTCAACAGGACTCCCATTGCACAAGAAATAATAGCAAGAATTAATAACTGGGATAGATTCAAACTAAAAAGCTTTCTCTCAGCAAAGGAAACTATTAGCAATGCGAAGAAAGAGCCTACAGAGTGGGAGAAAATCTTTGCCAATCATACATCAGATAGAACGCTAATCTGCAGAATCTATAAAGAACTCAAAAAACTCTACACCAAGAATGTAAATAATCCAATTGACAAATGGGCTAAAGAAATGAGTAGACACTTCACAGAAGAAGATATACAAGCAATCAACAAACATATGGAAAAATGTTCAACATCTCTAGTAATAAGAGAAATGCAAATCAAAACCACCCTAAGATTCCATCTCACCCCAATTAGAATGGCAATTATCAAGAATACAAGCAACAACAGGTGTTGGCGAGGATGTGGGGAGAAAGGTACACTCTTACATTGGTGGTGGGGCTGCAAATTAGTGCAGCCACTCTGGAACGCATGTGGAGATTCCTTAGAAATCTTGGAATGGAACCACCATTTGACCCAGCTATCCCACTCCTTGGCCTATACTCAAAGGACTTAAAATCAGCATATTACAGAGATACAGCCACATCAATGTTCATAGCTGCTCAGTTCACAATAGCCAGATTGTGGAACCAACCTAGATGTCCTTCAATTGATGAATGGATAAAGAAAATGTGGTGTATATATATGCAATGGAATATTACTCAGCCATAAAGAACGATAAAATTATGGCATTTGCAGACAAATGGATGAAACTGGAGAATATCATGCTAAGTGAGATAAGCCAATCTCAAAAAACCAAAGGAAGAATGATATCACTAATAAGTGGATGATGACACATAATGGGGAGTGGGAAGGGTTAGTGTTGGGGTTGGAGTTGGGTTTAGGGAGGGGGGCAGGAATGGAGGAAGGAAGGACTGTATAGATGGAGGGGAGGGGTGGGAGGCATGGGGGGAAAGAGAAAAATGGCAGAATAAATCAAATAACATTACCCTATGTAAATTTATGATTACACAAATGGTATGCCTTTACGCCATGTACAGACAGAGAAACAACATGTATCCCATTTGTTTACAATAAAAAAAAGAAAAAAGAAAAAAAAAGTCAATTGCTTCAGTAATACTTCAGCCACTTCTGAATTAATAATGATTTTAGGAATATTTTCATCTAATTTTGCTAAGAAGTCTTCATAGCGTTCCATGCTACCTTGTTTAATATTACTAAGAATGGTTGTAGGAGCATCAGCAGAAGGCAATTTCCTCCATGCCAATTGAGCACATTTAGAAAATTTCTGCAAAACCTTCCTTGGAAGTTTAATTTGTTCTGCAGTAGTAGGCCAATCCCCTGTTCCTGTTAACTGTCCTAAGGTTATTCTATTTCTTCTTCTGTCCATCTGTGACTATACAGAGGCTTTTGCTAATTCTTCATGTTCTGTCTTCTAAAGTAAATATTGCCCTGGTGTTAAACACAGCTTTGCAGTTTGTTGCCAATCAAAGGTATCAGCTACTGTGAGATCACATTCTCCACTAACTGCAGAGTATAAGGGGAAGTAGGTCCTAAATCTTTTACAGCTGCTTTTAGTTCTTTTAACATTTTAAAAGAGAGAGGCTCCCAATGAGGCTCTCCTCCCTCATCTATAGCCCATACTATAGGGCAACAAATACTAACATCTCCCTGTTTTTGTGCCTCAATAACAGCACCTAGAAATCCTACCTTTTGGACTTTTTATTTTATCTGAGGGTTTAGGAAGGGCCGACACAACAGGAACCACCAAAGGTGGATCCTCTTTATGATATCTGAAAGCGGCTTCTTCCAAGTCCTCCTCATCAGATGGGGAGAACTGAGCAGACAGACCTTTCTCCTTTTTTCCATCTTCATCATCGTCTGATTTTCTTTCACTTTCACTCTGAGTTTCCTCTGTATATGTTTTAACTGAGGCTGTCAGCAAAGGCTCCTTTTCTGATGTTTTGTACGGTGATCTTACCCTTTTACTTAGCTGCTCACTTTCATGTCTACAGTCTAAACAGTCCCTAAAAAGATTCCACAATGCAAAAGCATCAGCAGGGACTCTTTCATTGCCATATAATCTAAGATGCACATGCATAGCATCGCCTACCTTTTTCCAGGTTTTAACATCTAAAGTACCCTGTTCAGGAAACCAAGGGGCACATTCTTGCACAAAAAAAAAAAAAAATCTTTTTAATTGAGCTGTTCCTACTTGCGCTCCTCTTTTAGTTAATAAGTGTTTAGCAACATCAATAAATAGTGCTCTTTCTTTGATTTCACTACCTCCCATGGTAGCAGTTCTGTCTATCCCTGCCTCTTCTTTCTTGGCCTTCTCTACCAAGGGGTTCACAGCACCCCAGGAAGGTCCTAGCTGTCTTGAAAAGGAAAGAAATTAATATTAATAAATGGGGGGTTTACCAGAGTGCCCCATGTTGGGCGCCACTTGCCAGGGTCCAGTCCTAGCAGGAGTCCATGGGTTCCACACAGGTAATGGGGTGCTGGGAGACAGCTTCGGTGATGGATGGAGAATGAAAGACACAGACTCTAGTTCTGGTGCAATCACTCCCACTTTATTCTGGGGAAGGCTGAGTTTATATACATTTTTCTTCAGGCTATAATGGCAGTCTTGTGGTTAATAAAATTAAAGAAGTTTCCAAAGCATAGGCAGAAATTGTTCTTAACAAGGAACCAAAAGATTATGAGAAAACAGTAACCTTACAGATTATCCTTACCTAATCACAATTGTTTTAAGAATATCTAACTACATCAATGAGCTAATACAAGGTTTATTTCCTTAATATCTAAACTCTATGTGACCTAAGACTATTCTTATTACTCTCATGGTTAAAGGGATAAACAGGTAATCTCATGTGACCATCTCTACTAGGTCCATCTGGTTAATATCTAAATTGCTGAGTTAAGGGTTACAGGAGGGCAGCAGTTGCAGTGGTTCTCATGGCCAAGTTTTTTTTTTTTTATTGAATAGATTACATTGTCTTATGTAGCTCTTTTTTCCAGAAAAGGGCATTGTGTACAAACATTTATTATAGGAGTGACCTATTCTATGTAGGATGGAAGGAATGTTGTGAAACCTTATTCTTTTACCCCACCACCACACATAAACAAAATCATCATTAGAATTTAACCAGCCTGTTGGAGACAAAGGCAGATCTATATCTATTTTCTCCAGAGGCTTTCAGGGACTCATTGTACAGTTGCAAAATTATTTTTAACTTTGTTAGTGAAAAGGCCCATTGTCTTTCAGATTGTAGGTAATATTTTCTGGAATTTTTGTTGTATTCCTCTCATTCCCCAAAGCAATCTATTCAGACTGAAGTGAGTAATATATTATCAGAAAAACAGCAGAAAAAACACCATACTCCGGAGCAAAACATCTGGCAATTCCCTTTAGGATGAACTTTTGCAAACATCCTCCAGAGGATCTTTGTCAAGCACTGGATGGAATTCCAGATGCCCCCACAGGCACTCATACACTGAAGCTGAAAAAGTTGGTCACACAGAAGTCAAGAAGAAAGCAGCGTACTATATCTTTAAAAATGTAATTAGATAGATTGTGGGTAAGATATACCAAAAAAGTTAAGATGATAAATTAACTCAAATTTATAGCACAATATGGTGATTCAGCTATAATAATTACTTATACATTTCAAATAATCAGAGAAGAGTTTCCTGCTATTTAGCAAAATGATAACAATTGACAAGATTGAAATTTCCCTGATTTGATCACAACACACTATATACACATGTTGAATTGCAATGCTGCATCCCAAATACAAGTACAAATTGCAGAGAATTCAGTCACATCCAGTGTGGATGAGGGAAGGATTAATAGGCAGAGGATTATGCTGGCTATAAATCTATTAATTACCCATAAACATCTAATCAATAAAAACTCAAGTGCCAATACCCTTTTCTAATGTGAGGGTGCATGATGGATCAGGCCATAACAGATCTTGCTTCTAACAACATGGAGTAGCACACCTCTCCTTTATTTATAGTCATACAGGTAAAGGGGCCAAGATCACAAGGGACTGGCTTCTTCTGTGAGGAAAAGGATGGGGTGGAGTTAGGAAAACCAATTGTTTTGGGAACTAGCATATCAATCAGAAGTTAACACACTCCAACACAGAGGCACTTACTCCTTAGTATACCTACAACAATGTATCATGGCTTCCAGTTCCTGCAAGTCAGACCTCTGTATCCCATGGCTCAACCAATTCTGATTCTGCTAGGTGACTCCACACAAATAATAGACTTCAATTAAAGATAAAAATAACCAAAAATCAACACTTCAATATTTTAACTAATTATCTACATCTTCTCAGATTTTTTGTCACATGTTTAAAAATATTTCA
Organism: Sciurus carolinensis; assembly: GCF_902686445.1. Lineage (NCBI taxonomy): Eukaryota > Metazoa > Chordata > Mammalia > Rodentia > Sciuridae > Sciurus > Sciurus carolinensis. Next base: position 239,605 of record NW_025920146.1, read on the forward strand.
CTTTTCTGTTTTCTGTTAATATCTTGACTTATAGATATACATGTTCTAAAAAGTGATAAAATGACAGTCCCCTGTGGATTATTTTCTGACTGTTGTTTATCAATATATGGTTGGAAATTATTGAAAACACATACCTACATTTTAAGACACTTGAATTAAAACACAAATATGCCTTGAATAGAAAACATTCCATTGGTAGATCAATGACAAATTTTCTGTATCAAGTTTATTCTTGGACTTCTGAACTGAAAAATTGTTTACTTCATGCAGGTGATAATTGGACATCTTTTGGAGAATCATCTTTCAGACTTGGGTCAAATTTTTGTTTTTAACTCAGGTTTTAGTTTAACTGTGACTTTATTTACTACCCTGCTTCTAGATGACTCAGTAGAAAACAGAATATGTTCTTACTAATATTTGATCACTGGACTTGGTTTACTTAGTATAGTTATTCTGGTGATGATAAAAACTTTTGTATAACTTGGATAGCTACAATGTGTATTAAGAAATTCCTAAAATACAAGAAGTGCTCTGTCAACATAGAGTGAGACAATGTTCTAAAATTGTGAAAATTTATTGAGAGAGTAACAGAGGTAGTCATTATTAAAATAACTAAATTAAATCTCCCAAGTCAAAGGTATGAGGAATGGCATAATAAAAATAATGATCAATGTATGTAGATGTCATTACATGTCATAAACACTTAGACATTTACTAGTTTATCTTCTTGCACCTGTAATACATATACAATTAAGAAAAGATAACTGACCATATTTTACAGATTAGTTGATCAGTGTATGGCACCAAACTGCTCAAGGTCACACTTGACTCAACTGAAGATCACAGATGCAAATTCAAACAATGTGTTATACAGTGAATAACTCTCAAAGTTGGATCAGTTAATTTATGAAAGATATTAGTGCTTGTAATAAATGAGTATACAGATAGCAACAAAATAATATACCCAAGTATATTATTACTCCATTGAGATTCATCTCTTAAGAGAATTGGAATTCTCTAGTCTTATACAATATTCCTATTTGAAGTCACCAAAAATTGTAGAGATTTAATATGTATATGGGGCTTAAATAAGAAGAAAAAGAAGAAGACCAAGTAAGATACTACCTCAGAAAACTTCAAGATTAGAGTACAACTGAGAATCATATTCAATAATAAAGAGTAGTTCTGAATGGATTGGAAAACTGATATACAGTGGGAGCTCCACAATTGTTACATAATCCAGATATTATTGAGTAACAATAGAAAAATGTCAACTGGAAGATATGAGAGAGATGTGAGTATTGAGGTGGGAAAGGGGTGTGTTGAGGTGAATCCATACATTTTTCTGATGGTAATTGTACAGACTGAGATTCATGAAGGTAATACTATTTGAAATAAAGACTTTTTCTTTGTTTACTCCTAAGATATATATTCCATCATTCCTTAACCAAGAGATGAAAAATACCAACCATGTGATTTTATTAGTCTAAGAAATGCATTTCTCTCTAAAGTTGGCATTGGACTCTCAGCCAACACTATCCTTCTTCTCTTTCACTTCTTCACATTCCTTCTGCAGCACAGGCTTAAGCCCACCAAACTCCTCATTGATCTCTTGATCCTAATCCACACAGGGATGATGGCAATTTTTGGATACATAGCTACAGATGCTTTTGTGTCTCAGGATTTTGGGGATGACATCAAATACAAATCAATAATCTACTTGCATTGGTTTTCAAGGGGATTCTCCCTTTGTGCCACCTGCAGCCTGACTTTCCTCCAGGTCATCATTCTCAGCCCCAGATCGTCCTGCTTGACAAAGTTCAAGCACAAACTCCCACATTATAGCCTGTGTTCCCTTGTTTTCCTGTGGTCTTGTACATATCCTTGAGTGATAGCTTATTATTATCTTCTACTGTTTTCCCCAATGTGTTCTCACATGGTCTGGTATTTATTGCTCAATCCTGTACAATTGTGTGAAATAGTTACTTCCTTAGGCATTTATTTTCTGTTGGTGTATTCTGGGATTTCTTTCTTATAGGATTCATGACCCTCTAAAATGTGTACATGGTGATCCTCTTGTGTAGGCATAAGCAGCATTTCAAGCACATTCACAGCACCAGTCTTTCTCTGCAAGCACATCCCATGTTTAGAGGACCATCTCAATCATCCTGCTGCTCACAAGCTTCTTTATGCTCATGTACAGTTTGGACCCCATCTTCTCCTTCTGATAAACTATATGGAAACATGACCCTGTTTGTTTTACTATCCAGATGATGACATCTAATGACTATGCCACAACCAATACTTCACTGCTAATCTGTACAGAAAAATGAATTATTAACTTCTTCAAATCTTTTTTGGTGAGAATAGTACAAATTTAACTCCTGATTAAACTACCAATATAACTTCTTATATCTATATAAGTTCTCCTAATGTGTCAATTCACTGGCTTCTGAACAATAAATCATGGCATAAAGTATATGCTGTCTGAATTAAGTGAATATAGAGATATGCATGCTTTATTAAATCTGTTACTTTGAAACATGTGAATAATAAAATATCATAGAAATGTCTATCATTTACCTTCATGAGGTAACACAAGTGACCAACATATTGGTTTGGTGTGAGCACATGACACTTATGAGGCAGGTGTTACCTTCATGACCTAGGTTAGCCACTAAAAACATATTGGAGTGTACAGCTTATTTTAATAAGTGCTCAAATGAGCTGTACATGTCAATATTTATAGCCATAAATTACTAACTAATCCATCAATTGTCCTTTCAGTGACCTAATAAAAATAATTGAATATATGGACATGGTTGTCATATGCTCATAGTACCATTATTAAGTATAACCTCTGGTGAAAACAAGTCAATGTCCAAAAGTACATAAATACATAAGCAGAACATGGCCTGGACATACCATGGAATATTATTCAACCTGCAACAAAAATAAATAAATTCCTGAAAGAGTAATTTGTGAACTTGAATACATTATTGCAAGTGACATATCACTTACAAATTATCCAATGCTGTAAGGCACTAATTTTGAAGGTGGATCTGAAAATTAAAATTCATAAACACAGAAAATAGAATGAGAGGTACCAGAAGCTGAGGAAGAAGTTAGTGAAGAGTTCTTATTTGATAGCCACAGAGGGATAGTATAAGAAGAAGAAAAAGTGCTAGAGATGGATGGTAAATATTTTCACAATAGTATGAATGTGCTTACTGCCTCTGACGTGCATAATTAGGAAGCATCAAACAGTTGAACCAGAAGAATGAAACCAGATCTGGCCTATAATATAATGTGTTGTACCCCTCATATGTATAATATTTCAAAATACAAGCTGGTGTTATGTGTATCTAAAAAATCAATAAAACTATGCTGTTGAAATAAAATTAATCAAAATATTTAATTTTCTGTGATATGCATATTACCATAAAAATTGACCAATAACCTTCTTTATATTAAGGGAAATATGCCTAATACACAGCAAGAAATGCCACTTTTTCTCATATATTTGTAGAAAACTCTAAGGAAATCTAGTAGAAAAGAATGTAGTGTTGATCCCCAGAGAATGGGAAGAAGAAAGAGAAGACAGATGATAAGGGGCACCAAGAACCAAGTAGAGAAATTGCTTCTGATACTTCATTGGCAGAGTAAGGTAACTACTAGTGTAGCAACTTAAAATGTGTTTCAAAATGAAATTCCTGATACATAAAAACAATTAATAGTTGAAGAGATGAAAATAATTGTTATGGTCTGATTACTACAAATTATACACATGTACTGAATTACCATAATGTACCTGATAAAACATATACATATATGTATGTGTGTATATGTATATACATTTTTTAAAAAGAGTTTCCAGTAAGCTTTTAAACAGCTTTGAACAAATTCTGTATAATAAAATAATTTTTACATATCATGATTCCAAAAATGACAAAATATAGTTTTTAAAAATTTCTAGCAGTTTTAAGGCATTTTAGTTAGTTGGGTCTAAATCTTTTTATGGCCAGCTTTTGAACCCTGCTGTGATTAATCACTGAGTCAGTGAACCACATCCCCAGTCCTTTACTATATATAGTTTGAGATAGGTTCTCAACATTTTGCTTAGACCCTTGCTAAATTACTCAAGACTGGCCTTAAAGTTGCAATCCTCCAAACTCAATGGTCCCAGTGGCTGGAGTTACATGTGTGTGTCACCTTGCAATTGATCAAAAGAAGGACGTGTTCTTGTTATGGATTCAGTTAAGGAGTAGTGTGTTCTGCTCAGTCTTTCAATGATACTTTTTTTTTTAGGTACCAAAAGTTTCTTAGTTTTCTGGGTAATATATTTCACATTAGGTCAAAACGTCAAATTCAGATTGTAGAGAAATACATGGAAAATTACTGGTCTTAAAACTTATGCATGAAAATTTTGTATTTGTAGGATTGTTTTAATAAGAAAAAGGAAAAAAATATTAGAGGTTCTTCTCTAAATAGATTTAGTATTTTTGTCACTGAATATTTCAAATGATGCACTATGAAAAATGTGAAAATTCTACTGCCCTATAATATCATTGCTCCTCTCTGGTAATTTTGCCTTTAAAATTATGACCTAAGAAACAACGAAAAACTTATATGTGTCATTTAATAGAGAAAACTCTACTTGAACAGTAATTCTTATTTTTGAGAATATTAATATCTGGTAGATAATATTTTAATGAACATTGCTTAAAAATCTTCATTAAAAAGCATAAAATATGCAGCCACCAGGAAAGAAGTATTATAATCTCAAATTGCTAGAAACACCTAAAATTTTATATTTCCATGCAAATTACAGTGATACACAATCTGTGCAGAAAGAGAAAAAACCGACCTCAAACACATTTCCTCCCATTCTTTTACTCAACAATACACTTCTGACCCCAGGAACATGGAGTTTTTTTTTTTTTTTTTTTTTTTTTTTGTTATTTTAGTTAATCTCACCTACCATGCAAGCAATGCTGCATCTGTGGATACTAGCTGGGTATCCTTTAATTCAGTTCAGTTCTTAAACACAATTCAGTTTTTAGTCCACAGAATGAGGGTCCAATCTTGAAGATCACACCTCCTACACTTTAGATGACAATCACAAACCCAGGTTGTTTTGTCTGTGTTTCTGACCCACTAGCTACAAATCAGGGTTTGCATAGTTCCCCTTCTCAGGTTTGATTAACTTGCTTGAGTAACTCAAAGAATGGAGAAAAACACATTTTCCAGTCTATTATTCAGACTATTAACAAGGACACAGATGTAGAAATATGTAGGACAAGCATGGGGGGAGAGGCCTGGAACTTTCATGTCCTCTCTAGGTGCCACACTCCAGAATCTCCATCTGTTGAGCTATCCAGAAAGTTTCTGAAAACAGCATTTTGGAGTCCTTTATAGAGACTTCATCAAACTATGAACGACCATTGGGAAATGTAACTGGAAAAGCATATGATCTACTCCTACTAGACTGGGTAGAAAAACACTGCAAGACTTGTTGAGGTTTCTCTTGGCATCTCTGTATAGTAGTCCTTTCTTCAACATATGGGGCAGGATTCTGACTGACATGAGGGTCATATGACCTACTATTGGACCAGAGATGTTAATAAACTTCTTTACGGTCAGATCCAAGACAGAGGAACATCAGAGACTCTATGACCTGCCTTAGGAAAGAGAAATTCTAATTTTTGAGTCAGGAATTGTGAATGTGGATATATGCATAAAGATATAGAGAGATAGAAAGATATTTCACATGTGCAAATTACTGATTATAATATGTACTGTTAGTATATATATATATGTATATATATGTGTGTGTGTGTGTATGTATATGTGTGTATATGTATATATGAATATGTTACTGAAAACACAATCAGGCATGGTGGTGCATGCCTGTAGTCCCAGCTACTTTGGAGGCTGAGACAAGATGATCACAGTCTCAGCAGCTTAATAAAAATCTGTTTCAAAATAAAAGAAGACTGGAGATGTAGTAGAGTGGAAGAGTGCTTTTCTAGCATGTGTAAGACCTCAATCCCCAGCACTGCAAAAAAATGTAGTGCAAATGCACAAAAATGTAATTGCAAATGCATATTAATCATCATTTTCTCAAGTTAATTATTCCTTGCTTTAAAACAAAGAAGGCATTTTTAACATGGGCCTCAAGGGCTACTATAAACCACATACTGGTGAAGAATTAGGGTTAGGGTTAAGGTTAAGGTTAGCTACTTCATGGCTATTTGTGAACTTCATGTGTGCTATTCTGCCATATACCCTTATGTTTTTATACACTCACTTGAGCCAGACATTATATCTTACCAGTGATGAAAGTGTTGGGAGTATCCTGAGCACTGCTGTCCTTCAGATCTTGAGCAGCAATCATGAGTCACATCCTCAGAAACTGTCTCCTTCAGACACCTGATATGAGCCATATGAGGAGCTTGTGGGAAAGAAAAATAATACAAAAATTACTGTGTCTTATAAGAGTAACTATGTGCCTAGCACCATACTAGGCACTGGACAATGACCATTGACACTAATACTATTGGGTATTGATCATAGCAACCAGAGGGTATAATGGACTTCTCACCACACTTTTTCCTTATACTTTTATCCTCTATTCCATAAGTACAAATTTGAAAAGGAGTAAGTGGTCTGAATTCATATAAGCATTGGTGATCCCACAATTTACACAGGGCTATGTATTTGCACATGGGTGGGCCTGTGGGTAAGCATTTCTACCCGCATTTTACAGAGGAGAGCTTGGTTCACAGAAGGCCATTCCCTGTTTTATCCTCATTCATTCAGATTTAACATGGAAAGTATGTGCAGGGCACAGTGGAGCAGGACATTACACTGCCTGATGGAGAAGGATCCCACATCTCTCTCCCTGTCCAGTCAGTGAGCACCAAGTCCCAGTGCAGAATGAGGCATCTTGGTCTGGGGTCCCTTTATCTCCCAACAACCCTAGTGTTTCAGTCCCCACAGCAGGGTACCCACACCCTCAGGGAGTCCAAAACCTGGAGATGGGGCCATGCTTTTCTCACCAAATCACCTGGATCTCTTAAAATGTCCTCCTGGTTACCATGATCAACATGATGACATCAGGTTACTGTGGTAACCACAATGAGCAAGTTTCTCCACACCAGAAATGCT